>NW_006399798.1:15595464-15629754 GCF_000299155.1 Elephantulus edwardii | reverse complement strand
CACACACACACACACAGCCTCCAACCAGACTCTAAAGAAAAATGCTTCGCTCTGTCCTCAAGCCCTCCGACCTGCATTTCCTTTTCAGTTTGGAACCCTGCCCTTCATAATACCCTGGACTCACTGCCCAGAAAAACAGGGAAGTTACTCTCCAGGAAGCCATGGAAATGAGGCATAAAAAGTGGGTCACCATTTCTCCACCAGCCAAGCTACGTCTCAGACGTTATCAAGAGTGACACCACCACGATGCCTCCACGTGGGATCTGTGTCAAACGCATTCTATACCAGCAGCTGACACGCTGACAGCTAATGACCTGCTAGGCATCACATGCAGTCAAGTTATTTTTAGATTTGTAGGTGTCTTTTCAGGCTGGTACAAGTGAACCATGCTAGGATTGAGTGGCTGAAAACTCTCTCAAGGAGAGAGGTGCCCAGGGTGGAGTGACACCAGGCATTGGACACAAAGCAGCCCTTCTGCCCATTTTCCAGGTAGGTGTCCTTAGAAGTGGGTGAGGAGAGAAGCCAATGAGAAGGCATGTGAATGAAACCATCTAAATAGAAAAAAGAACTCTGCCTGTCCTAGACACTGACATGACACAGAACTCTTTCTTCCGTGCACCTGTGTGCCTCTAAATATCCTAAGGTTTCTTTAGAAAGAACCTCCTGTTCCACCTCCACAGATATTTTTTCCCCTTTATTTTCTCACTTATATTTTATAAAAGCAGAGATTGCAAGCTGTTTCTCAAGCTGGTTCTATCTGTGTCTAGAAAACAGATGTGCCTTGTTTGACCTGCATGAGGCTCTACATTTTAACCAGCTGCCACCATGAAAAGAAATCAGGAAAGGCCATATTAAAATATCTATAAAATTTTGGGGCTTCTTTTGGAAAAACTGGAAGATCTGGCAACCTGGGTTCTTATTTGCGCATGACAGTGATCAAATGACTTTGAAACTAGCAGCTTCCATCTTTAACCCTTTCATACCCTGTGGGATATCTATCTCCCACCTACATTTTCCATCTCAGGGGTTTTGTGGGAAACCGGTATCCCACACTATGTGCTTGCTGCCATCTAGTGGGGGGCCTGCATAACTGTGTGAATTTGAAGAAATGAGTTTTATCCCACCAACCCACCACCTAAGGATCTGACCAATTGTATCAAAACGTCTATTATCTCAACATTTTTTGTATTTTACTAAAAACGTTTTCATTACTAAAAACACATGGTCTCAGTGGAAAATTCAAAGCCGATAGTAAGTTGGTCTGGAAAGAGTTAAACTGGATCGATGAACCCTAGTTTACTCTGTTGTTGTTATTATGTGCCATCAAGTTGCCTGTGACTCATAGCAAACTTATGTACAATAGCTCTGGGCCTGCCTTGTCCTGAGACAGTCTTACTGACTCCGACAACACCTACCCCCATTGCTCTAATTACTGTATCAATTCATCTCATCCAGGGTCCTCCTCTCCTGCGTTGCCCCTTCACCCCTCTGAGAATGAGATCCTTCTCTAAGGACTGGTCCCTCCTGACCGCATGCCCAAAGTATGTGAGACAGAGCTTTAAAAGCCTACCCTCCAAGGAGAAACTTGGTTTCACCCTCTCCAACACAGACCTGTTTTCCTGGTGGTCCATTGTATGTTCAAGACTCTTCTCCAGCCCCATAACTTGAAGGCATCAATTCTTCTTCTATCATCCTTAGTCATTATTCAGATCTCTGATGCATAGCAAGTAATTGTGAAGAAGATGGACTGGATCAGGTACACCTTAGTCTCTAGACTGATATTGTTGCTTCTCCGTACTCTGAATAGGTTCCTGACAGCAGATTTACCTAATGCAATTCACATTTTTATTTCCTGACTGCTGGTGCCAAAAGTGTTGATTGTGGAGCCGAGCAAGCTGTAACTGTCAACAACCTCAATCTCTTCTCCATCCATCGTGGTGCTGCCAGTTGGTCCAGTGGTGAGAATCTTTGTCTTCTTGATGTTGGGCTTCAATCCATATTGAAGACTACAGTCTTTGACCTTCTGCAGCAAGCATTTCAGGTCCTCCTCAGTTTCAACAAGCAAGGTTGTGTCATATGCATAACGCTGGTTGTTGATGAGTCTTCCTCCAATCCGGATGCCGCACTTCTCCTCATCAAGCCCACATTCTCGAATGATCTGTTCTGCATATAGATTGAAAAGGTACGATCTCCACTACTCATTTTTGTCTTGCCAACTCTGAAGCCTGCTGCCAGCTGTCACATATTCATATTGTCCGTGGCTCATTTCTGTCACTTATGGTTCTAAGGGCATCTAGCGCCTTCCCTGGGTATTTGCCGCTAACAGCAGAATTCTAAAATAATGCACAATTTCATGTTTTACATCCTTTGGAATTCATTCTAAGCAGATCTGACCTATATGCTTTTGCAGGACAGAATATTAATGGAGAAAAGGAGACAACAGAAGGAGGAGGGCATCTCATTAGTGTCAATGTTTCAACCACAGTTAAGTATTTATGTGAACATTCTCGTGTGAATTGTGTTTCTTTAGAGAGGGGAAATTCCAGGCACTCTAATTAGTCTGAAGAAGGTAAAAAGATGCAAAGATGAATTAATCAGATACACAAAGCTGGTTAGAGGCCATTATACAAACTTCTCCAACCTCTAAAATGCAAATGATTAGAAAAGTAGGCGAAATCATAAGCCGTGAGTAAGGACACACGGCATTGTGGCTCAGAGAATCGTGTTCATGGACAGCAGACATGTTTGACCAGTAACAAGCAGTGTGGGAGGGACAGAGAGGGGAATGAGAATGAGAAGGGAGGGGTGGAGAAGGGAGAGAGAAGATGCGGACATTGGGCCTGGGCAAACACTAACCTCACGTGTTAGAATGGGAATGAAAATGACCTCTGCCAAAGACCTGGGGCCCAAAGCCACAAGAATCCCAACTCCAACAAAACATTCACTTTGGCTGGCTCTTCGGGGAAAAAATTAGTAACCTTTGGCCTTTTTTTGTAGAACAGTTTTTAAAAGTAGATGCCGGCCGGCTGGACAGCTCCTCACCACTACACCAAACCACACCAAATTTCCCAGAAAAAGGTCAACAGGATTTTCTCCCCTTCGGAGGAACACAAGCCCTTCCTCCTCATGAACACATCACTCAGGACGTGGCCCCCTGACATGCAAACTGCTCTTCTTAGCAAAGCCCAGGCTCCTTTGTGATCTCTATTTCCTGTATGATAATAGCTTGCCCCCCCAAAAATACTAAATCTTTTTTGCAACATTCATGTTTTTAAAGTAAAGTATTATTAGCATGAAAACTGTTTTCTCCTTCAAGTTGAATGGCCATAAAACTTGGACCCTTCCTGAAACTGTGCTTTGTGGAGGAATGAGAGTTCTAAGAATTCTGTGAGTCGCCTCACCTCGAATTTCTGCCTAAGTTCCACGTTTCCTTCTTCGTCCCCTTCCGGGATGGGTACATTGTAGTACTCGCCTTCTTCTTGGTTAAGTAACTTGTACCTTAAAAGACACAGGAGAGAGAAGGGTGATGCTCACTGCGTTTACAAAATTACACTACAAGGTCCCCAACTCCTCTCTTCCAACTTCTAGTCGAGCTGCGTCCTGTGGCCCTGTTGTTGTTGTGGTTCTTGGGTTACGGGCAGTTGACTCCCACCCATAGCAAACCTGTGTACAGCAGAACAAAGCCCCGTCCAATCCTGCACCATTCCCACAATCCCTGCAGCCCACTGTGGCAGTGACCCTGTCTATCCACTTCCTTGAGGGTCTTCCTCTTCTTCGTTGACCCCCTTCCTTTCCAAGCATGACGTCTTTCTCCAGAGCGGCCTCTCCAGATAATGTGCCCGAAGTCTGAGAAGTCTCACCATCCTTTCTTCAATGGTCTAGTCCCAGCTAACTACACATTCAAAGCTATTTTAGTGACATATGGACGTGTTCCCTGAATCTCTAGATGGTCTAATATTTCCAGCTAATAACTCCAGTTGACACGGACACATTCAGCCTCAGGGGTGTCCTTACCATCCACTGGCTGGCATCTTCATCAGCTCGGAAACACCAAAGGACAGGGATCCCATGAAGTCGTTTCGTGTTGTTCGATCCCAGTCCCAGATTTCTACAGACAGTCGTCGGTCTTTGTCTGAAGGCTTTAATTTGCTACAAAAGAACAGACACACACATACTCCATGTTACATTAAAGGTTACTGATTTGTACATGTTCATGATCTGAGCTTGACACAGTGAAAAAGGTATATTCAATTTGCTCTTCTGAACTCATTGCTCACGAAGTACCAGCTCCTTATTCTGGCAACCAAAGAGCTAGCCCAGGAGGTGGCCAATGAAGGCCCGTAAGCCAAATCTGGCCCACTGCCCATTTTTGTCAATAAAGTTTTATTGGCACACAGCCCTAACCATTTGTCTACACACTGTCTGAGGCAAATCTGGCACTAGAGCAGCAGAGCTCGGTAATGTGACAAAGATCATATGGCTCATAAGACAGAAAAATATCTCCTGTTTGATCAGTTATAAAGGAGCCCTCTTGGCACAGTGGCTAAGCATTTGTCTGCTATACCAAAAAGGTTGGCAGTTCAAACCCACCTGTTGCTCTGTAGGTGAAAGATGTTATCAGTCTGCTTTCCAAAAGTCTATATATACAGCCTTTGAAACCCTATGAAGTAATTTTATTCTGTCCTAACCAGTCAAAATTGACTTGAAGGCAGTGAGGGTTGTTCTTTTGTTCGTCTGTTTGTGGTTTTTCCCATTACAGCAAAAAGCTTGCTGGCTGTTGTATACAATTAAGAAGTCCCTGACTGGTTGTTCGGATAGACTGCGTCTTGGATTCCAGTCTCCAGACACGACCTTGTCCTTGTGCTCAGCTATCATCAGTGTCTTCTCAACACGAGTTTGACTCTTGTCCAAATATTTCCCTTTTCCTTTTCTTCCCACTCTCTACCTCTGAACCCTCTGCAGCCGTTCAAGGCCCATTTTAAATGCTGCCTCTTCCAAGAAGTCTTCCCTGTTTGAAAGCATGGAAGAGTCTCCCATTTCTGTGGGAGGAGTACTTTCTGTATCATTCCTTACACCGTGTTTTTATACTACTTAAATTTTTGTCTTACCTCCTCCTAACTCTCTTAATAGTCTGAGTCCATCACCTTAAGATAGGCACATACCTTAAACATTTGTATACCAGGTATAATACCTTACCAGACATTTTTTTACAGTGTGGATAATCTATTACATAAATGCTCATCTGGAGCCGGTACTATGAGAACATCTGTCTATCTTTCTCCCTCAGAAAGCTGGTGGATTTGAACCGTGTACCTTTGTGTTGGCAGCATAGTTCTTTACCACTGAGCCATCAGAGCTCCCTACTATGGAAGCTTTGGATGAGGAGACCCACTGCCATGGAGTTGATTCTGCCTCCCGGTGACTGTCCACTAGGTTTCTGAGGCTGTAAGTCATTAAGGAAGGAGACGGCCCCTCCTTCTTCTACAGACTGTCTGGTACCTGCCACCTTTCCAGTTAGCATCACAATGCACTGTGCCACCAGGGCTCCTTCACCTCCTGGTGAACTGGCCACATTAGCACCCATCAGCCTAGGATGCTAACCACTAAGGGCTTAAGGGATGCAGTGATGTTGGAAATCACAATAAACCCCGTTCTTGTCTCACATAACGAGCTGGGCAGTTGGGCGGCAGGAAAGCAATCCAGGGGAAGGAGAGAAGGGACCACTTACAACGTGAAGGACTCGTTCCACTGGGGGTTGAGTGTAGAGCGGATGGTTTTGGTTTTTTGTTTGCTTTCATTTTTAGGATCAGGAATAAGCTTCAGCTTCACATAAGGATCTGAAAGCCCATTTGGATCCATAGGGATTAGATTTTTTGCATCTCGTACTGTGAAAAGAGAGAGAGAAACAAAGAAAACCCAAACGTTACAAAAAAGACTAGGATTGCTCAATGTCCTATGTCCATACTGAGCTGAAAGGCAGAAACTGCAGGATGGCGCTTGAGGGGAGAGATGGCCAGGACCAGAAGCTCCTGACGTTGAACGGGAGACAAGCCACCTGCTGCTGTCCCTGCCAGAGGTGGCACATGCTCTGTCTCTTTGAGTCCCTGGGATGCAGCTTTGTTGCTCAAAGTGTGGTCCTGGGCCAGGCAACACCTGGTTTGTTAGCAATACAGAGACCTGGAGACCATCCAGACCTGCTGAAGCAGAGCCTGCACTTTAATGAGACACCCAGGTGGAGTCCCCTGCACGTCCCTGGAGCACTGGACGGTCCTAGTTCCAGCAACGCTTTCATGGCCAGAGGACATGCATTGGTCCACTTAGAGTTTGTGCAGGTGTCTGGCAGGAATGTGCATAATACTTCTAACAGAAGGTTTGCTTGATGGTGCTTTGAAATCATGGTATTTCAAGTAGGAAGTTCCTCCAGTGGTGTGAATGTATAAAACCTTTGTCTTATGGCTTTGGTGATCATGTGACTCTCAAATGAATAACTTATCTTAAGGCCCAATAGTGTATCTTTATGCAAATCACCAATCATTCCTACTCATTCTCGCCTTCTACACTTTTTTTGCCAGCCAGATGACACTCCTCTCTCACACTCCCCAGGTTTTCCTAGGTCCACTATGCTAATTTTTGTTCACAACACCAGGTAATGATGGGGAAGTATGTGATCAGTCCTCCTCCAGGTGTGCTCTCAGGAGGCACCTTCCTGGGGACCAGGAAATGAGAAGAATAAGAACCTCCTGTCTTGTGGACAGCCTGGGGCTAGTGGGGTGCCACGTGCCACATGGCTCTCCCAGGCTGGAAACTGTCTACTTGCTGAGGGATTTAGAAGGCAACGCAGAGAGCATAGCACTAAGAAGGAAGAAACACAAACCACCATCATGGACAGCCACTGCAGGGTGCCTTGTACGTTACCCCAGGTTTCCAAAAGTTCACATTACAAAAAATAAAACAAACCTCCAACAAACAAATGTGAATGAAGAATAGTGTGAAACTCAATGTATACAAACTTTGTAAGCAAACCAATAAAAGAGAAGGAAAAAATAAAACAATAAATGCAATTCATCAGATCAATAAAAGCAAACGGCATGAATAAAAACAAAAAACAAACAAAGACCCAACAAGATTTGTTAAGAGCAAATGATTAGTTCTCATGCCTCACCCCACCTATTTGGCCTTCAGAGTTCAAGGTTATGAATGTCTCCCATATACAGTTTATCACAATCCATCGCAGCCAACGTTTTAGCACGACTCAATGCTCATTGTGTAGGTGCTCACATACCTCCTCAGGTGACAGCCACGGGCACACGCAGCGCGGACTCAGAATCGGCTCTGCAGGTGTCCATGGCCTTGTTCCCAACAAGCAGGACCCGGGCCCAGCAGCCCCAGCATCACCTGGCGCTGGTTAGACAGATCCTCGGTGGGGTTCCAGCATGCTTTCCAGAGACAGAAGCACGCATGCGCATGCAGGATTCATTTGCAAGGAGGACTGTTCCCCGAGAAAGGAATGTCCTCTCAGAGATGCAGCTGGCTGTGGTTTACTGCAATGAGCGCAGCTGTCGAAAGCCCTGTACATCCAGAGCACAGTCTACGTTACGATGAGTCTGCTACACAGGACTGGGCCTGCCCACTATCTTTCCCGCGTGTCTCACTCCATCCACTTAGAGAACACGATGCACTTTGTAGCATAGCGGATCTGCTTTTTAATCTTACCTCCTTCACTGGGAAACACTGAGTCCTAGGAAGCATACCTCTCTAAGATTGTAGCTAGGCAATGACAGAGGAACTGCTGAGGAAACCAGAGGAACTGAAGGTGGCTTGGTGGCACAACGATTAAGCGTTCAGCTGCCCACCATAAAGTTGGAGGTTCAAATCTAACCAAAAGGAAGAAAAATAAAATCTACTTGGCACCAGCAGTCAGGAAATAAAAAAACATATTGCGATGGGAAAGTCTGCTGTTAATGACCTCTCTAAAGTACTCAAGAGCAACGGTGTCTCTCTAGAGACTAAGGTGCGCCTGATACAGGCCATGATCTTCGCAATCACTTGTTATGCATCAGAGTTGGACAATGACTAGGGAGGACGGAAGGAGAATTGATGCCTTTGAGCTGTGGTGCTGGAGAAGAGTATTGAATGTACCATGGACTGCCAAGAAAACAAACAGATTCATCCTGGAGAGGGTTAAACTAAGCTACTCCTTGGAGGCAAGGATTCTGGGGCTTTGTCTGACATACTTTGGGCGTGTTGTAAGGAGGGACCAGTCCTTGGAGAGGGACATCATGCTTGGGAGGGTAGAGGGACGGCACAAGGGGGGAAGACCCTCTATGAGATGGATTGACTTAGTGACTGGGGTAATTGGGATGCGTGTGTCAGAAGCAGTGCAATTGGCACAGGATAGAGCAGGGTTTAGGGCTGTTGTACATAGGGTCGTTATGAGTCGCAAATGACTCAACGGCACATAACAACAACAACATTTCCTGATTACAGGTGAGAAAATGCTATGAGGATGTTGAGTCAAAAAGGAAAAAAGGAACCCCGTAGGGCAGTGACTGAAGTGTTCGACAATTGAGGTGAGGTAGTCCAAACCTTTACAGGAGAAGGTGTACCAGTGGGCGTCCATGAAGGCTTCTATCCTTAGAAACGTTAGCTGGCGGTTTATTCTATTTTGCCTTATTAGGATCACTATGAGCACCATCGACTCAACGGGCAGAAGGTTTGGGGCTTTGGGGTTATACGCTGAAATTCACTTGAGGCACCTAACAGAAGGAACGTATCAAAAGAGTCTTGCATGATTGGGGGCTGAGTGGGGAGACACTCTAAGTGTTTCAAGGTGTCAGAAATGGTTTCAGACTCACTCCCACTACATGTCATCAGAATCCTCAAGGAGGTGAGGTGGGAAGTCCCCAGAGCAGCAGGCCACCTGAGGACTCACTTCTTCATTATGCAGAAGATGCAGGGGGCGTGGTCTCACAGAACAACCTCCCAAGGGCCATCAGAGCTGAGAAGAACAGAGTTCTATGAAGAGGAAAGCAAAGGAGGACACAGGGCTCTCTCCATTAAGCCCTGGGATAGGAAACAGCTGCTTTCCAAAGGGCAGAAAACGCGCCGCGAAGTCCCACACAAGCTGCCAAGATGTCCTGAGCTGCCTCCTGCCAGCTGCAGAGTGACTGTGGCCTTGACTTTAACCAACAGCAATGATATCCCTGACAGGGACACGCACAGTCCTTTAAAGGCTGATCACTTAGAGTGGGATGAGCTAAACCTTGATGGGATTTAGAGCTGTAGGCTTCCTACTGAGATGTTATCATTTAAGTCACAAATAAAAGAGTTCTCAATTCCAAATGTCACTGAAGCAGGCAGTGGGTGCAAAGTGAAAATTTCTTACCTCAGCAGGGACCAGCCTGCCTGACTCAGGACCTGATTCCATCAGGGCCACCCCAGTCTGGACTGAGGGTGGTCAACCTGACTTCCATCTGCTCGGAACACGGGAATGAATGCTGGCTTGGCCCTTATAAGGCTGTGTAACCCCAGGTGGTTTTGTGATTAAATGCTCAGCTGTTAACGGAAAGGCTGGTGGTTTAAACCCACCAGCTGCTCCAAGAGGGAAAAAGGTGGAGGTCTTCTGTAAAGATTATTGTTTGTAAGGGCCACTGAGTCAAATAAGACTTAGGGCAAGCCTCGGCCCAGCGGATGGGAGTCGTCCCCAGCCTCCGTCAGCTCAGGCCCGCTGCTGGAGCCTCAGTGCTGATCCGTCTACTCGAGGAACCTCTCTTTCGCTGACCTTCCATTTTTCATTTCTTGTCTCTCGTTCTCAACAAGAATAAAGCTGTTTTGGCTGACGGAATTAACATTGAAAAGCAGCAATGGCTTCTGCTCTTTAGAAAGAGCAGGATAGAAGGATTAATGGAAATAAGAATTACAGAGATGGAGAAGTGAGTACCTCGTGGGTACTGTAAACAATGTCCTAAAACAGTATATGCATGCTTAATGAAAAGCCAACATGCTTTGTCTGCTTTCACTCCAATCACAATAGAGAAAAAAAAACAAACAAACCCAAAACACCCAAAGCAACAACTCAACTCCTACTCTTTTATAAGCAAATTATTGAGAAAATAATTGGTCTTTGTAATTACTTGCTATGCATCAAAGAGCTGGACAATGACTAAGGATGACAGAAGAAAAACTGATGCTTTTGAGTTGTGGTGCTGGGGAAGGGTCTTGAACATACCATAGATCACCAAGAGAACAAACAGGTCTGTATTGAAGAGGGTGAAACCAGGCTGCTCCTTGGAGGCTAGGATTTTGAAGCTCCGTCTCACATACTTCGAGCACGCAGCCAGGAGGGACGGTCCTTGGAGAAGGACATCATGCTCGGAAGGGACCCCAGATGAGACGGATTGACACAGTAATGGGGATAGGTGGTGTTAGAGTCCGTGAGACTGGCTCAGGACAAGACAGGCTTCAGAGCTGTTGTACATAGGGCCGCTATGATTTGCAGGCAACTCAGCACATAACACCACCAACAACATCAAGAAGAACTTGTTTTCTTTTTAAGAATGAGTGTGCAATTCCTGCTCCAAATGGGAGATGGACTGTAAGTGGGGAAAGGACTTTTCTTCCTTGCTCACTCTCAGACAGCAGCAGGGACTCTACTCCGAGAGTCTGCCCTTAAAGGGGTCCGGACACAGATGAACTCGGTCAAGCTCTCTGGCACCAGGACCCCTCAACAGCCCTGGAACCTTTGTGAGGAAGACACATCTGCTGGAAAAGGGCATCTCCTCTCTGGTATTGGCTGTTTCAGCATAGAGAGGCTGTTCCACAACTTGAATAGCAATAAAGAATACTCATTATATTCCCATCTTTTGGCATCAGAGGCCTGTTTTGAAAAGATCAGCTGCCGATTCCCGCATTAAAACAAACCAGCCCAGCTGAAAGGTCATATAATTCCCTGAGAATGTAAGATATCATTTCTGGATCATATATACATAAATACGATTGTGAAGACAGAGAGTCTTCATATGGTTTCCTGCATCACAGGAAGCTGTCTGATAGGTTACTAGGTGACTCAGGACATTGATGTTTCAAATAAATGTTTCTGAATAAGACTGCAAGAGTGTGAGTGTGTGGACAGGTACATGGCTGTGTCTTCGTCTTAGAGGGTGGGGTCAGAGCCAAAGGAGTTTCAGGGTACAGGGGACCCACCTTCACAGACTGGGAATGATTGGTGATTTTGCCAAGGACATGCCAAAGGGGAAGTGAAGGACTTGGGCAGGCGGGTGACAGTCAGGCTTCCTCCAGGAGAGGCAACTCACACCCACAAGGGACAGCAGCATTCACGGCCAAGGACTGCAGTCCTGAGGGCAGGTTCAATGCACATCCCTGGAAGAGTGCTTCCCCGGTGTGGACAGGGCTGCGGATCTCACCCAACTTCTCCTTCCGAGGGCGCCATAACTCAGGGTGGACAACTGGCTTCAAATTCTTGTTCAAATTAGATAAACAATTACAATCTCTCAATCCCTACACTTGTAAAACAGGGACAGGAGTCATGCCTGTGTTTCAGAGCTGTTGTGAAGAATAAAGCGGCTAATACAGCACACAGGCTGTAGGACACAGACTGCAACAAAGGAAGTTTACGTGTGTATTTGCTGTTACTATTAACTGCGGCCAGCTGCTGTGAACTTGATTCTGACTCCTGGTGATCCCTAGTTCCATACCCTTGGCATGCTCCACAGTGAGCTGTTCTGCTTACGCCAAAGGCTGTGAGTCTCCAGAGGTTCGAATCCACCAGTGGCCTCCACAGGAGACAAAAGAGCAGTCTCCTCCCACTTTGACTTATGGCCTGGGAAAACGGACAAGAGGGATGCTGTGTGCTGGAAGTGACTTGATGGCAGTGAGTTTGAGTTCTGAGGTATTTAGAAAGGAGATCACCAGGCCTTTCTTTTGAGGCATCTCCAGGTGAACTTGAAGCTCCAACCTTTCAGTTATCAGCCAAACCTTCCACGTGCACCATCAAGAAGCCCCGTTATTACAGCAGTGTGGGCATCTGCGATTAAATCACCATCACCACTGCCTCACTACGGTCCCCAGGTCCTTCAGTCCTTCTCTGTGGCTCAGGAGACAGGGTTAATGCTTAGGAGAAAGGAACCATGTACATTAAAGAGACAGTCTCTCAAATCCTAATAAACTACGGAAAATGGTGCCAATGGTCAGCTCCCAGTTGTTCCAAAAAACAGGGGAATAAAAAAAAAAAAAGCTTAAATCCTTGCTATATACTGTGCCAACATGGTTACCCATGGTGGACAGTGTTTGGTGGCACTCCCCGATTAAAACAAGCTTGGAAGCAGGAGTGGCATCCACTTCTGGAAACCCTATGAACAGTACTCAGGTCTTTCATTCATAGGGTTGTTATGAGTCTTCTATGACTCGACGGCACCTTACAATAACAACATATTTCAGAAAACATGAAACGCCATGACCCACTGCCCTACAGTCAATTCTGACTCACAGTCACCCTACAGGCGTAGAGCTGTGTGATGTGGTTTCCAAGGTGGCAAAGCTTTAGGGCAGCCACCAGCCCTTATTTCTCCATAGGCAGATAGGGGTTTTTAAAACACTAACCATCTAGGGAGCTCTGGTGGCCTAGTGGCAGGAAGCTGCATTGCAATCCCAGAGGTGTGTGGTTTGAATCCACCAGATGCTCTACTGGAGAAGGAGGGGCAATCTCCTCCTGTACCAGTCAGATCAGATTTGATGGTACACACACACACACACGATAAATTAAAAAAACACCCCAAAAACCAACAGTCTAGTTATCAGTCAAGTACTTTAACCACAATTCCACCAGAGCTCCTGTACGTGGATACCTGCAACATGACTTCTGATGTGCCGTAAAAGAGCTAGTCACGAACTCACCACCTAACAGAAGAACAAGGTCATGGCCAGCACCTCTGCACCTGATGGGCCACCCCAATCCCACCTCCCTGCTCCCTGGCAGGGTTGGCACCTCGCTCTGAGCTTCCTTTAGGGCATTCTGACTGGGCACGGGCCAAGGTGAGGGTGAGTGGAGGCTCTGAAGCTTGCTCCACGAGCACACAAACTCCAGACGCTTTCCTGAAGGCACAGCTATACTCCTCTTGCCAAGAGACTGGACTTGCCTCTGCTGGCCCATGGTAACCCTGTCTGTCACACACCTCCTACCTGCAGGGCGTTGTTTGGCAATGCTCACAAAACTACAGGGCAACATAACTGCTTAAGTAATCTGTTCTACTGCAGAAAAGAAGTCTCTGTTTTTCCTGCCCTCGTCCCCCACCCCGCTCAGAGCATTCTTTGTTCATGGCCACTGTTTGAGAGTCAACAGCGTGGACAAAGGCAGAAAACAGGGGCTTTCTGCAAGTGAGGACTGGTCAGTGGGTGCTGACTCAGCGGCCCTCACCCCTCCCCAGCTGCAAAACCAAGAGTCAACACAATTCTGCAATCCCACCCAACCTTGAGTGGGCAGAAGTTACGTTCCCAGGCACCACAGAGAAAACACATTCCTCTTTGTTGAAGTCAGCAAACTGCAAGAGAAATGTTGAGCATGGAAATGGTGTGTGGGGATATGCAAGTGCAGGCAATAAGTCAGGGTTTGGTGTGGCTGGAAGACTGATACCACCCAGCATCAGACAACAGATGGGGTCTTCCCTTATCCAAGACCCAAGTCCTCATGTCACAGAAAGTGGCCTCAAACCCAGAGAAGGAGACGTTCATAACACCTTTCCCCCCTTCAAAGAATTTTGCTGTCAAATGCTGTCAAGTCCATTATGACTTAGAGTGAGCCCATGTGACAGAACAGAACGAATGGCCCAATATGATTTTTTAGATATACTTTGTGTCTGTAGTCAGAAGGGGCCATTCCTTGGAAAAGGAAAACATGCTGGGAAAAGAAGAGTCAGTGACAGGTGAATCCTCAATGAGATGCACTGACCTAGACTCCATAAAGGGTTCACATGGAACGGATGACTCAGGATGAGGGCGAGGACTTAATGTCCAGCACCCAGGGTCACTATGAGATGGCGTTGACATGACAACACCTAACAATACCACCTCCACAGGAGCAGATTGCCAGGCCTTTCTCCTGCAGAGCCAGTGGGTACATTTCAGCTGCTGACCTTGGTTACGAGCTGAAGCCACGGACCCTTAGCACCACCGTGGGCCTTCACATAACTCATAAACGAATGTCTTATAAAGACGCCTTCACATTCGAATAGAAGTTGAATGCTGAAGAACCTTGATGGATTGCCTCATTTCCAAGAGGTGATGATTGTACTGCATGTGTGTGTGTATGTGTGTGTGTGTGTGTGTGTGTGTGTGTGCACGTGCATGAGCGCATGCACCCTTTTCACTTCCTTGTTGAGCCTGAGTGCTTTGAACCATAGGGTCCTGAGATTGTGGCCAGCTCCTGGGCAGCCCAGAACCAAGGAGGACAATGAAGATGATGGGAAAGAGGTGGTGGAGGGATGGCCCGGAGCACTGATTAGAGGTGTGGGTGTCAGAGGTCACTAAGGGGACTCTGACTGGGCACTTGGGACATGCAGGCATCTGCCTGTGGACAGGTGAGTGCCTGAGTCCTGTAAGATATCACAGGGACAAAGGGCATAGGATTCAGTGGCCTGGGGGTCAAACGTGGCCCTAGGGAGAGCTCTGCTCACTGGCGCAGGGATGGTGAGTTGGCTTCTGTCTGTCTGTCCCCTCTCAACAGGAGATACTGATTCTATTTAGTATGAATGGTGCCTGGTCAGCAGAGAGGAAGAAGGAGGCGGCAGTGGGGGTGGAGCTGAGGGGGGCAAATTTGCTCTGATGTAGAGATTTCAGGACCACAAAACAAATACCGAACCGAAGCCAGGAAAACAACATTCCACAGAGTACATGCACGGAACCCAAACAGTGTTTGCTGCCCCACCAAGATGCTCAAAATGTCAGCGTGGGCTCGCTGAGATCCGGTGGACGGCCGAGCGGTGCTGGTTCACTGCACAAGCATCCTGAACCTCCTCTCGGGAGAAAGGGACTAACGGTGTGGGGGAGAGATCCGGGCTCATCAGGGGTCTGGTGTGCTAAAATGCCCTTGGCTGGGACAGTGGGGACGACTGCATCAACTTGGGAATAAATGGACCAGCACTAAAACCTAACACTTCAAAGGTGAATCTCTTAAGCTTTTTGAATCCCATTTCAAAGAAAAGAAAAACAGCGGGTGGCATTTCCTGCTTGGAAAGGTGGAGGGTCAGAGGAGAAGGCCCCCAAGGAGATGGACTGGCACAGTGTCTACCTCAGTGGGCTGAGTGAAGCACAGCGGACATGGTGAGGGTGGCACCAGATGGGGCAAGGCTTCCATGAATTGTGCAGAGAGCTGCTATGAGTTGGAAAGGACTCAACTGTATCTAACAACCACCACAAACACAACATCAAAAAACGAATCAACAGATTTTCACTCGTGAGTGCCTCACTATACCCATTCATTGAATCCTCTGTAAAATAATCATACATACGCCCATTTTCCAGGTAGACAGACTGAGGTTCTCGGAAGTTAAGTAATTTGCTCAAGGATGGACATTTGGTATGTAATAGCGTCTAAAAGGCCATCAAGTCCTGGAACTTTCTTTTTCTCGGTGACCTTAGTAATCAAGGACCATGCTAGCGTGGACCAGGAGTGGACAAGCTCTTTTTTTTTTTCCCCTAAGGGACCAGGGAAATATTTTTCATTTTGGGCTTTATAGGTCACACAGTGTTTAGTTCAATGCTGCTCTCACAGAATGAAAGCAATTCCAGATGATATGCAAACAAATGAATCTGGCCATGCTTCAATAAAACTTTATTTAGAAAAACAGTTCGGGGGCCAGGTGTGGCCCTGGCACTGTAGTTTGCTGCACAGAATAAATCCTATTCCTATCATCAACTACACAGTGAACTGTTTGAGGAGAAACTTATATAAGAGCCTGGCTAAGATTGCGTCCTACTGCTTCCCTGTTTCACCTGCCTGGACACTGATCTGGTCTGAAAGCCTGGAAGGGGTCCTCGGCTGTGATTGTGTAGAGAAGGCGTGTGTCCCAACAGGAAAGAGAACCCACTGTCAGCATTCTGCTTTAGCAGAACCTTCTGAAGCCAACACCTCACATTTTAACAGAACCTCCCTAAGTCAACACCTCTCACGTGCGCTTATACTTGTCGCTGTCCTGCAGGCTGTTTTAAGCTCTCTTGGCACAGAAGTCTGTCCTCCCAGAAAAACCGGATTGGCCTCTCTTCCTGGAGCACTTGCTCTGGTCGTGACCGTTGGAACTGGCCCTCTCTCCTTCCTCAGGCCCCCCTGCCTGTCCCCACCCTGAATCAAGTGAACCTATCATTCTCTCATCATGCAGGTGCTGACTCAGAAGCAGGAATGTTAAAGGAATGTGTACACCACGCAGGAATGCTAGCCTGCTGGGGACAGCCCAGCATGGGAAGGCCTTTTGGCATCCAGGCTGACTTAGATGAGCTTTCAAGAGTGAAGTGCTGGACCCACTGTCCAAAGACCCCAGAGGCTCAGTCCAGTAGCCTCTCAAGTGGCGAAGGCTGGGTCAGACAGAGAAAAGGGCCCTACTCATGGGTCCCTACAGTCTGTTCTCCCAGTCATGTTACGGGGAAGGATTCTCTGTTCCCAGGTTTTGTTTTTGTCTTAACTCTGGGCTCCTGGGATGTGGCTGCAGGTGAGAAGCAGGGCTAAGGGGCCACCAGTTCAGCTGTGGGAACCTGAACAGCTCCGAAACGCTGATGGGTAGATGGGGGTGGTGACATCTTGCTTCCAGACCAGACCTACCGATTGACCTGCTTGTGCAACATCATGGAGGTGGTCAAGATGTCCAGCAAAAAGGCAAGATTCCAGGATTTGAGGACCTGAGCTTCTGAAACCACATGGTCGGACAAGCCCTGGGGAGGTGGGGTGGCAGGCAAAGAAGCACAGGAGCCAGGGAAGAACCAGAACCAGCTTGGCTGTTGGCCATTGGGTTGGTACAGATGGTGACAGCAGAGGGCAGCAGACAGGGGGTGCAGTGGGGCGAGCTTTCGTCTCACAGTCCTGATGCACAGTGTCACTCTGGGGAACAAGCAGCACTTAAAACACTGGGGAACAGATACAGCCACAAATACTCTGGACCAGGGGTTCTTCACTCTGTCACCCAAGACTCTTTTTAATTCATCTTACAGTTCTTAGAGCAATTTTAGGGCACTCTCTGGTGAGTTAGTGATAAGGATTGTGTTGCCAACACAAAGGTAATCAGTTCAAATCTACCAGGGGTTAAGAGAGAGAATGATGGGCAGTCTCCTCCTGTGCAATTTACTGCCTCTGAAACCAACAGAAGGTCAGCTATGGGTTGGTTCTGATTTGATTATACACAACAACAACAACAATAACAGCGTCTGCTGTATGATGACGCAAGAGCCTGGTCTTTAAGAATTGTTGTTATCTTCTGCCATACACTTCAAGAACTTGTTTGTGAGGGGATAAGGGATTTCTATGTGGGCTGGGCCTGGGGGAGGTCCAGGGCTGGGCTAGTCCTGGGGCGGGTCAACAAGGCTGGGCCGGGCTGGGCTGGGAGGTGGAGTGAGGCAGGTCAGCAGGGCAGAGCAGCCCCCTTCCCAATCAGCATGAGTCTGGGCGCCCCCTAGAGACTGAGCTAAATCTGACTGACGGGTTTGGGGAGTTTCCAAGTTGATTTGTGATTCTCAGCGTCCCCACGCGACAGAGCAGAACTGCCACACAGGGTTTTCTAGGCTGAAATCTCTATGGGACAGACTGTCAGGTCTTTGTCCCTCAGAGACGGTGGTGGGTCTGAACTGACAACCTTTTGGTCATGAGACTAGTGTGCTTAACTGTTTCTCCATCATGCTTCTAATCAGATGCAAGGAGTAAGCTTTCTTAAACAGCTAAGCAGCCATGTTGTTGGGATAGTGTGAACTGAGCAGGTGGCGGCCTCACACGTGTCACACATGACACTCCCTCACCAGAAGGAACAAAAGGCCACATTCTTCTTTCACAAATCAGAACTAAAGATTTACGATCACAGCTCGAGTGACACTTGCTGTTAATTGCCTTCAAGTCGAGCACAACTCACAGCGACCCTATGAAGAAAATGCCTGAAGCCCCTCTACAGCTACAGACATTTATCAAAGTTCTTAGAGTTTTTGTAGGCACGTTATTTAGGAAGTAGATGCCACTCCTGCTTCCAACCTGTCATAGTATGTTATTGATTTTATATGCCACTGAGTTGCCTGCGATGTACAGCGACCCTATGTACAGCAGCTCTGAACCTTTCCCTGTCCTAAGCCAGTTTCACTAACTCCAACACACCAACCCCCTTCGCCCCAGTTACTGTATCAATACATCTCATCCTGGGTGTCCCTCTCCTGTGCTGTCCGTCCACTTTTCCGAGAATGATGTCCTTCTCCAAGGACAGATCTCTTCTGACCACATGCCCAAAGTAAGTGAGGCGGAGCTTCAAAATGAGAGGTTAAGTATGTTTCTTATTCAACGGGACCCCTTCTAACACATCTGGTACTTAACGTAGGCTCAAAGACCCATGCCACACCAATAGGGCCAGTTTCTTTACTATTAATTATTTTGCAATTTACTAGCATCGTATTGTTGTGGTTGCTGGGCTCTATCAAATGATTACCATTCACGGCAATATCCTGTGACAGCGTGGAGCTGCCTAACTGTGTTTTGTTTTGTAGGCTGTGAATTTTATGGAAGCAGATTGCTAGGTGTCTCTCTCACGAAGCTGCTGGGTGGGTTTGGAAGCCCTGACCTTCAGCCAGCACCTGAACACCCCCACTACTATTTCTGATGTGCACTGCTCAGCGGGCTGCCTACGCAAGTGTTGACTGATGACACCTTCCTCCTGCGCCTCTGTGTTCATGCCGTCCTTCTTCCGGGCAGGCTTCACCTGCAGCAGCTCTATCCCATCCATCCTAGAGTCACCAGCCTTCAGCTTGGCACAAGATTGCATCTCCTCTGAGCCCTTACACTACTGCCAGCCCAGCCCATCCATGGACGTTTCCACTCTAGGGACTGGTGGAAGCTTGGGGGCTTGTTTTAATCTCCCTAACTGGCCAGGAACATGAGGATGGTTCAGGGTCCTATCCCACCTCAATTTCCCCTCCAGTGCCAGCTCAAAGCAGAGCAAAGCCCTGGAGTACTCTAGGAAAGCACAAGTCGATGCGAAGCCTTGGAAACATCTCCTCTTTGGGCTGCAGTACACAAAGTGTCCATCTGGAGGGACTCAAGGACCATGAAAACCCTGGCAGGCCTTTTCAATGGGGAGTAGCCAGGCCCAAAGGTGTCACACGTTATTTTTGGGAGATAATAGTAAATATTTTGAAGTAAGGGTCATGGATCCCAAAATAACTAAAGGACACGACATATATTTAGCTTTCAAGGAGGGGCATTTACTCATGGGAAATCATTGTCATGGAGACCTCTAGACTTCAGAGGAAAATGCAAAAGTGTTACTGACAAGAATAAAGAATTTTTGGTTAAGCAACAATAATCTTGACATTCTATGTATCAACCTGAGGAGGGGGGTTTTGCTGGGCGCTGTTCAGTTTATGACATTTAATGGTGTTGGCTGATACGGTCTATGCTTATGAAATCCACAAAAGTTTTGAGGTTTTCTCTTATGAGTTAATAAAAAATCATCCATAAATTTGTACATATGTGTCCCTTTATTAGCTCCCCAATCTACCCCAAAATATCTGGATTCAGATCCACAAATAAACTTACACTTAAAAATACCCTCAGTTAGCTGACCTGGTGGCCGAGTGTTACGAAGCTGCATTGTGCTGCAATCTTAAGGGCTTGTAGTTCAAATCCACCAGCTGCTCCATGGGAGAAGGATGGACAAAAATACCCTCAGTATTGAGTGGTTAACTGCCTCCATAAAGAGCTGCCTTCTTGGCTCTGAGACCAGAAGAATTAGATAGTGCCCAACTACCATTACTGAACATTATGCTCAAAGATTCTGTAGAAGAATGCTAATCAAAACGGGGACAGATAGGATACACTCCAGACTTTCTGGCACTATGGAGGCTTGAGGGACCCTGGCAACTATTGTGCTGAGATAACCTTTAAAGTTAAGCCAAAAAAAAAAAAATCTCCTGAAATCCTCTTAAAAGCAAACAATAGCCTAGCTTAACTACTTAAAAAGAAAAGAAAAAGGGTCTGTCTTGAGCATTGTGCTGTTTTAAGAACTGTCTACATGGGATTCCAGAGACATAAAGGAGTCTTAGAGAGAAGTGAGTTTATGTTAATGTGGAGGAGGAATGACTGAGCAAAGGAAAGTGAGAAAACTACTGATTAATCAAAACCACTGTCCATAGAGAAACTACTGAAGTGGTGTATGCATTGCTGTGCATATCTCAACAACAAAAAGAAAATTTTGAAAATGAAAAGAAACAAAGGCTATGTGTCAAATGGTCTATTTCACTCGTGAGACGTACTGGTTGGTGATAAGAATGTAAGTTCTGAAGAGCTCTGTTGGCCTGGTGGCAAGAAGCTGCACTGCAATCCCAGAGGCACATGGTTCAAATCCACCAGATGCTCTGCTGAAGAAGGAGGGACAATCTCCTCCTGTACCAGTCGAGATCCGATTTGACGGTTGTTGTTGTTGTTGTTGTTATGTGCCATCGAGTCATTGCGACTCATAGCGACCCTATGTACAACAGCCCTAAACCCTGCTCTATCCTGTGCCAATTTCATTGCCTCTGACACACCCATCCCGATTACCCCAGTCACTGACTCAATCCGCCTCATAGAGGGTCTTCCCCTCCTGCGCTGTCCCTCCACCCTCCCAAGCATGATGTCCCTCTCCAAGGACCTGTCTCTCCTTACAACATGTCCAAAGTATGTCAGGTGAAGCCCCAGAATCCTTGCCTCCAAGGAGTAGCCTGATTTAACCCTCTCTAGGATGGATCTGTTTGTTTTCTACACACACAAAAATGATAATAAAATAAAAATTAAAGAAACAAAAAGAATGTAAGTTCTGTCCCAGTAAATCCAACGGCTATTCACATGCCACAAATATGAGTCAGCAGCTCCTGGACTTACGAAAAAGAAATCTGAAGGGCCTGGTATGAGATGAGAACAAGCACTGTCTGGTCCCTGACAGAAGATCATAAATATTTCACTACTTTTTATAGTTAGTGGAAAATAAAATTTTCTATTAAAGTTATATGACCCTGATTTTCTGAAAGGAAATGGTATTTGGCTATTAGAGAAATAATATTTTGCAGGTTATGAGAGCTCAAAATGTCTCTGCATAAACACCAGGGGAGGATATTTATTTTAAGAAAATTTCTCCTTATGAGAGTAGCGTGTATACTCGCTGCAAACAGATTTAAATATATACAAGTACAAAGAAGGAAATGAAAGTCACCTACATTTTCACAATAAGTGAGAATCACTGTTGGTGTATTTTCTGCTATCTTACCAAAATGTGTATTACAGCTTGAAAGATTTATTTTTATGGCATTCATATAACATCATGAATACAGTTTTACATTCTGCCTTTATTATACAGATATGTCCAATACTTAACATTGCACTGTATGGCTATATCATAATTCTTTTAGTCATCTTTGGTTTAGGGCCATATAAGTAGTTTAGAATTTTTCACCTTCACTAATAATTTAACAACTGATCATATTTATACATAAATATTGACTTTTTTTTTAGGATTTACACTTAGAAATAGAGGAAAGAGTACAAAATCAGTCAAAACTTTTAGCCTATATGGACTCCTCCAGAAATAAAGTCTGAGCAAGGGTCTGATGAGGGAAGCAAAAAAAAAAAATCACAATTTAATTTTGGCTTCCTCGATTAGTTTTGCGGTTAAGCTTTTTAAAATATGGTATTTTGTTCATGTGTTGGTTTTTTTCCCTCTTTTAATTACTCTTGTTCAAGTTTCCTAAAGGATGTTAAAGAGTTTCCCCACTGGGTCAGAAGAATACTTCAGAAATGAATAATAATAGCCTTTTGTTAGATTTATTTCAAGCAGCACTTAGATTTCATTTACCATGCTTCCAGAAACACAGAAATTGACTTTTTTTTATAAAGTTAAGTCTATAAAGCATTTCCTTTTTTAAATTCCTTTTATTTATACCTTAAAAATCCTTGCCCTTTCTGAGATTAGCTAACCATTTACTAAAATGTCTTCTATTTTTTTTTTTTGTCTCTTTCTTTATATTTCACTTTAAAATCTATTTGTAATTTATTTTGGCATATACTGTAAAATGAGATTGCATTTTCCCCTCCCCCCTTCTTCTAAACATTCAGAGGGAGCTCTGGTATCTTATGGGTAAGGAGTTGCACTGTCAACCCAAAGGCAGGTGTTTCAAATCCACCAGCTGCTCTGTGAGAGAAAGATGGGTAATCTCCTCCTGTACAAGCTACTGCCTCTGAAAACCGGTTTGAGGGCCACCTATGAGTTGGTTCTGACTCAGTGGTACAGAACAACAGCAGCAGCAGCAGCAGCAAACACTCAAACATTCAGCACTGGTGGATCTCTACATCACGATCTCCAAGATGGCAGTAAGTGCTGGATTGTCTTCATGGCAAGATTTCTCTCAATCCATCAATTTCTGTTTCTCTACCACTGTCTTGTTCTCTTGGATTTTCTTATTATTTCAGAGGATTATGAGTTGCTACCTTGATTCAATGAAAACAAATCCAAAATTACTTCTCTTCTCTAACGTGCAACTGGGATTCCATTGTTTCTAGAAGCCTCATAACCAAGAGAAGAGCCAACTCTTCCTGATATGTTCAGTTTGATTCTAAGCCACCCACCAATCATACCTCTTGGTGAACTATCTGTTTTCATGCATCATCCTGTCACCATCTCAGTAACTTTTAACATGTGCCCCTCTTGGTATGTTCTGTACTGGGAAACAAAAACTTTAGAGGCCTAGATTGTGTCTGATCAACTTATGTTCATACCACATATACAATTCTGTGGGCTGCTAGAAGAATGAACAAAGCTGCCTTGGAAGAAATAGAGCCAGTATGCTCTTTAGAAGCAAGGATCTCATCTCACACACACTGGGCATGCTATCAGGAGGAAATAGTGTCTATAGAGAAGGACATCATGCTTGGTCAAGGGGAGGGCCAGCAAAACCCAGGAAGACCTTCAATGAGATGGAGCTTCACAATCCTTGACTCCAAAGAACAACTTGGGTTCATCCTCTCCAGGACACACCTGTTTGTTCTCTTGGCAGTCTATGGAGTGTTCAATACTCTTCTCCAGCACCACAACTCAAAGACATCGTGGTCTTCTGTCATTCTATACCCTTGGAAACTGTGTGGGTAAGTCCTACTCTGTACAGGTGCACTGCTGTTGTTAAGTGTCCTTGAGTCAAATATGACTCATAGTGACCCTGTGAACAGCAGCCCTTGAAGCTTGGCCTGTCCTGTGCCATCCTTATTACCCCTGACACATTTGAGCCCATTGCTGCAGATACTGGTCTTTAGAGGTGTCGTAAACGGCACAGCAGGATACTGCCCATAATTCCCCCACAGAGCAGCTAGTGGATTTGACCCCTGTGTCTTTGGGTTGGCAGCACAACTCTTTACCACTAGACCATCAGAGCTCCGTTAGTGGTTGTAACACTCAGAAAAGCCAGCGAGCGCCCCCACCGCTGTGCCTGGGGCACCTCTTGTGCCTGGGACTCAGGAGCAGGAGAGCCCACACTGGGGGCTGAGCCCACACAGTCCAGTGCGGAGTGCTGGCGTGGTTTCTTTTTGGAGAATTTTGAACGTCCTGAGCCAGCATACAGAACAGTGGCCAATCTCCCCCCATTCTGGATCACTCTGGGCACCAAATTAAGTGTGTAGACCAGAGCCATCGGTGGCCTTGGAGACACTGCTCCAAGCTCTGGGCCGGCACAAAGACCACAGGGCACAGCAATCTGGGGGACTATTTGGTCTGGGGTCTCACCAAGGGAGCTACTGAGATATGCCACAGCTGGAGGCGAGTCCTCCACCTTCCAAATGCCAGTGCCAGAACACGAGGTTTTAAAGGGAGCAAGCGACAGGAGCGTGCTCCCAGGAAGGTGTTATTATCGCTCCCTCTCAGCACCCAGGGACGGCTTGATTTGTATTTCTGGCTGCATAATTAGTATTCCCTGCCTCCCTCCACCTCCTCCAGCTGATGTAACGTTGCTTTTCTTGGAGAAGCAGGCTGCGAAACCAGAGAAGAGCGCACGGAGCTCTAGAACTTCCTCTGGCCGCCCCGTCTTCACTCCATGGAGTCACTTGGTTTTCGTCAATCCAGGTTAAGCTTGAGTAAGGAGGGAGCAGGCAAAGGTACTTCTCCCCACCACGCTCTCTCCTGCCTCTGAATACTTCCCCTTCATCTGTGCTTAAAATAGACTAAGCTGAGCTGAAAATAACCAAGGAGATTAAATTAAATTAAATCAGGCCTGGCTCCGAGGCAGTTGCTAATAAAATCATAAGCATTCACATCAGCGTGGCAGACAAAGACAAAATTGTTTATTGGCTCTTTTTTTTTGTTTTAATTTCGCCTGAAGTAATGGAACCCTCAGGAGACAAAGCCCAATGAAATCAAGCTCCTCTCCATTATCTTTTTAGAGGGGGACTCAGAGCTTAGCCCTTTAAGGCTGATGAGAATCAAGGATTATTGATTCCTCCCAGCTCAGAGCCCTGGTGGTACAGTTAAGGGCTGCATTGCTCACCAAAGGCCAGCAGTTCAAACCCAGCCAGTGGTGCCAAGGGACAAAGATCTGGTACTGAGCTCCTGTAAATGTTATGGCCGAGCAAAACCTCTGAAGAACTTCTACTCTGTCTGGGGGGATGGCCTACGCCACGGCACACCACAACACACTTGCCTGACGAAGCCATCTTTCGATGGGTACTGGGGGCTGCCTTGTGGGGGTGTCCTGGGTGAGAACACAGTGTGGGAGGGGGCCATAAGTGAGTAGAGGAGACGCCACTGCCCCCCCCCCCGCCCCCCGGACTCCTTCCACCAACTGTGAGATCCACTCCTTTTCCTAATATATTTGGTCACCAACTGAGCTCAGAGACAAATCTCATCTGTGGTTTCCAGGGAGGATTAGGGGCTGTTGCTGAAAATGGAACCAACTCAAAGCTAACTTGACAGTGGGTTTTTGTAAGGCTGTAAACTGAACTTGAGAAGAGACTGCCCCTCTTCTCCCTCAGAGGCACGGGAGGATTTGAACCATCAGAGAGGCTGGGTCTCTACGCCATCAGAGCTTGTTTCAGGGGGTGAGGTAGATGGGTTCATTACTTTCACCTGGTGAAGGCAAGGCAGCTAATGCCACTTAATTATAAGCTTAAGGATGGTTAAGATCGAAAGCGTTCTTTTATTAATTTCACCACAAAAATACTAAGAGCAAGGCCGAGAGCTGAGTTTCTGGAGGACACACTTACGGAGCCGCAGTCTACTCTGAGGTGCATGGGGTTACTACAAACCCGAATGGACGCCATGCGGCCCATTTCCCACTAGGAGTTCATGCAGGCAAGAGGGCATTAGTACCCGTGTCTGAAACGTCACAGTCCCCAAAGAGAGACAAGAGAATAAAGCCTCCTGTGCCCCAGCTCTCCTATCTGTTACACCCTCACAGTTCTTCATCTGTAAATCCAAGCCGGAGGTAAAGAATCACCACCTGTGTGATGCCAGGGGCGGGGCGAGCGTCACCTGGCAAACCCTCTTATCACCTCAACCACCGTTTACAAAAACATCACTCTGGCCTTCTCATCACCTTCTGACTCTCTCTGACCAGTCCATCTATCTAAACCTTAAACCATCACAAGCAACCACAGGCACCGTATGGTTACGGTGAGATTAAATGAACTGTGGCAAGAATGATTAAGGCTCAGTTAGCACTTTAGACATAGACTTTTAATACAGCGAGACAGCGAAGCTATTGATGCTGCCGTTAGGTGCTGTGGAGCTGCTTCTGACGCAGGCAGGGCTGTGCACAGCGGCACATACCCCTGACCCGTGCCAGGCCCACGGTGTTTGCCACGCTTCACCCACTGCTGTTAGGTGCTGTGGCTGACTCAGGCAGGGCTGTGCACAGCAGCACACACCCCTGACCCGTGCCAGGCCCATGGTGTTTGCCACGCTTCACCCACTGCCGTTAGGTGCTGTGGAGCTGCTTCTGACTCAGGGAGACCTGTGCACAGCGGCACACACCCCTGCCCTGTGCCCCATCCATGGTGATTGCCACTGTGTTGATCCACTTCCTCATTTTTTTCTTCACTCTTTATCAAACAAGTTCCCCTTCTCCAGGGACTGATCTCTCCCCAGGACATGTCCAAAGTGCATGAGTTGAAATGTGGGGAGAGGGGACACGGTTATGCCTGACATTCTGAGCCTAATCACCACCCTTTACAAACCAACCAGGAAACACATCGTTTTCCTGATTGCGGGAGGCCTTGGAGCCATGATTTGTGGACAAAATGTACCTTGATTTTCTTTCTCTTTGCTGAATGGAGGCCAGGTAGCCAGGGTTTCCTCGGGAGAGAGGCTGAGAATCCAGGGGCATTGCTGGCACCTGACCAGCTAGTTCATTCTTGCAGTTAGAACTCCTTGAGAGCAAAGTGCAGGGTGAAAGGGAACTTGGCCAGGGCCCAGTGAACAGCACAGTCCACAGACAAAGCTGCCTGGGGAAAGGCTTTTAAGGCCAAGTGGCTCCGTAAGCAGTCCAGAGGGCTTTGACCACAGGTTTTTGCACTGCCTGGCCGCAGGCCCTGCATTCTAACATGGCCCCATTGGAAGGATGTGGCATCCCGCAGGTACCACCAACCCCAGTCCTCGCCTCCATCAATCCACACCACTTACACCAGCACCTGCTGTGCCATTTCTGAGCTCCAAACAAGAGGGACAATTAGTCCCCCTAGGTGGCTGAGTTGGTCAAATGTCGCTAAATAATTTTTCCTCTCATTTATCCTGAGCTGTTCTCAGAAACTGGGCCAGGAATATGTTTGTCTGTTCAAAACTGACTAATGAGTCATAAGCTACTTTTGTGCCGAAGTTGTGGCCCTGTCTCTGCTCTTTAGTTATTTCATGGATGTGCATGCAGCATGGCTGAAGGAGAAAGGCATCAAGATAGAGGCTGATCCAGTCCCTGCTCCGAAATGAGCTTTCTGCATAACCCTGGCTCCTAAGAGCTGTGGGAGTACTGAGCACTCTGTCTGCACCACTCCTCCTCTCTCAGAAATGCCCACTTTGACCTCTCCTCCTTTAAAACTCTGCCCTCCAGCCACAGCGGCTTGGTCCGAGGGTCCCATAGCTGATTGGTCCACTGCTCCCGCAGAAGGACTGAATCCCTTCCCCAGGGCTCTGCATTGTTTCTCTCTGGAGGGATGGAGCTGTGAGAGGCAACGCTGTGGACCATGCCTTGTGCAATACATCAAAACCTAACTTCTGGTAAGAGGAGAAATGAGGCCAGAATGCAGAGAAGAGTGAGATTCTAAAGTCTATCTCTGGTTCCAAGTGTTTCCATGGACCCCAGCATGCCTACCCTGTCTTCCGTAAAACAGCCCAGATCTGTTGTGATAATTCTTTTCTTTTTTTCTCCTTCCTTCCTTCCCTCCCTCCCTTTCCTTTATCCCTCTCCCCCTCCCCCTCCCTTGCTTCTTCCTTTTCCTTCCTTCCCTCCCTCCCTCCTTCCTTCCTTCTTTTTTTTATTTTTAAAAGACAGGCTGAAATGTAGACCTGTTCGAACCCAAAGCACCTCAGGCGGGCCACAGCATCCTAACTAGTGAACACGTTCCTGTCCTGAGCTTTGTTCTCCACACATGTCAAATAAATAGGTGGATCCCACCTGTGAGCTCTGAAATGTGCTCTTCATGAGTTAGGAAGCGCGAAAGGGAGGGAGAAAGCTGGCACCATCTCCTTTCTCCTTTAACCACAGTCCCCAAGCTTGGTGGGATGGTCATGCCAACAGCACAACACTTGGGGGCATCTGCTGCTCCTCTCGTTTGGAATTCTCCAGGCCAGCCAATCTCCCAGGGCTCTTCCAGGTGCAGAGTTCCTGGGGTCTCCTTACCTGCTATCAGGTCCTCAAGACAGCATTGAAGTACCCACCTTTCAGGGTACTCTGCTCTGTCAAAGTACAGGCACAACTGGTTTTATTAAGCTTTGCTTTATTGTATTTGAAGATATTATTATTTTTTTTTCATGAGCTCTGGTGGCCTAGTGGCTAGAAGCTGCGCTACAATCCTGAAGGCATGTGGTTCGAGGCCACCAGCTGCTCCATGGGAGAAGGATGGGCAATCTTCTCCTGTGCGATGAACTGCCTCTGAAAACCCTTCATGTTTTTGGCAACCCCGCAGAAAGCAACTCTTTCAGTGTCATGTTCCTCCAATACCACATGCTCACGTAATGTCTGTGTTGCACTGAGAGAGGGTGAGACCAGCCTGCTCCTCGGAGGCAAGGATTCTGAAGCTTCTTCTGATATACTTTGCACATGTTGCAAGGAGGGATCAGTCCTTGGAGAAGGATGTCATGCTTAGGAGGATGGGGGGATAGCACAAGACCGGAAGACCCTCGATGAGATGGACTGATTCAGTGACTGGGGCAATGGGGGCAGGTGCGTCAGAGACAATAAGATTGGCACAGGATGGAGCAGGGTTTAGGGCTGCTGTACATGTCATTTATGAGTCGCAGGCAACTTGATAGTACATAACAACCACCACCACTACCACCAATGTTATTATTGCTCTCAAAAGAGAGCAGTGCCATCGGGATTGCAGCACAGCTTCCTGCCACTCGGCCACCAGAGTCCCCTTCAGTACTCTCTTTCAACACCACAACTCAAAGGCATCAGATGGGACTGGAACAACAAAATTCCGCTAACAGTCAATGCAACTCAGTGCCACTGAGTCTGAACTGACTCATCACTGACCCTCCAGAGGGCTCCAGGAGGCTGTAAAGAGGAGAGGAGGAGACTGCCCATCTCTCTCTATCAGAGCTCCTGGAGAAGCTGTCTTTGGATTTGGTGCACACAACTCCTTATAGCTTGTGCTACCAGAGTTCCCTTATTAATGGTTAAGATCCTAATATTTAGTGAGCTTTCAAAGGTCATAGAGCTGGAAGTCAAAACCAATCTGATTGTAAAGTCAAATCCATGGTCCCCTACAACCATGGTCTTTCTGATCACTTGCTGGACCAAAAATAAAGATGACAGAAGAACTGATGCCTTTGAGCTGTGGTATTGGAGAAGAGTACTGAGCATCCCATGGACAGACAAAAGAAGAAAGAAATACGTCTTGGGGAAAGTGCAGCCAGAGTGCTGGTTTGGAGGCAAAGACGATAAAGCTTCGCCTCACATACTTCAGGCACATTGCTGGGAGGGGCTGTTCCTTGGAGAGGGACATGATGCTCGGAAAGGCAGAGGGTTAGCAAAGGCCAGGAAGACCCTTGACTAGGTGGACTGCTCCAGTGACTGCCACAAGGGGCGAAGTGTGAGAATGGCACAGGACAGGGCAGGGTTCAGATGTGTTACTCACAGGATCGCCACGAGTCATGCTCGACTTGATGACACGTAACAGCAACTACACCAGGCCTCTTATGTCCTTGACTTCCCATTTTCACAGAGAGGGAGTCAGTTAGCATGTGATGAAGAGTTTTTTCTTTTTAAAAATATACCCTATAGCCCTTTTCAAACATACACTGGTGTGTTTCAGAAGCCAGCTTCTGAGTGTAACGCCCATGGTCCTCTGGGGGTGTCAGGGCTGGAACAGACTGGCAGGCCATTTGGAGTGGTGATGGTATGAGTGAGAAGTGATGGGTGGAGAGGTCGTCTGGCCTGTTTTGGATCAGAAGGGACCAGTCCCTGGAGAAGGACAGCAGCCCTGGTAAAGTGCAGGGGCAGCGTACAAGGAGAGGCCTCTTCACGAGAATACGGGGTGCTGGCTGCAGTACTGGGCTCACACCTAGCGGAGGTGTGTGTGTGTGCGTACTGTGAGTGTGTGTGTGCATGTGTGCGTGTGTGCACACTGTGAGGACGGTGCATGGCCCCATAGGGCTTCTGTCTGCAGAACATGCCTGTGAGTACGACCATCTCCACGATACCCAATGACCACAATAAGGCTGCAGGATCCCTGTGGTGAACGGTAACCAAGCTCAGCCACTAACTAACTAATTAACTGTTAACTAACTAACTAACTAACTAACTAACTAACTAACTAACTAACTAACGGCTGTTCAAGTGCACTCAGTGGAGCCACGAATGAAGTCCTGACACTCTGTAGTTGTTAGGTGCCGTCAAGTCAACAGTGACCCTATGAACAAGAGACAGAAACCCTGCCCTATCCTGCACCATCCTCAGGATCGCCTTGGGGTAAATCACCATTGCAAACCCGATGGGGCCCAGTTCTGTCAGCTCGCAGACCCTGACATACACAGGGTCTACCATGAGTCAGAACCAAGCTCACGACAAGTCTCCGACGAGGCTGCACTGGGCTGTCTGCGGCCTGCAGGCCATGCACACCTTCCCCTTCTGGGCATTCACCCACAAGAGTTCTTCCCTAAGCGTTCGTCAGGTAAAAAGAGAAAACCCGATATCCAGCCAGAGAAATGTTCTCCCCAGCACCTACACCCCCACCCCCAGCAGGAGTTGGCTACAGCTGGGAGACTTAGCAAAGCGAAAGCCACGGCAGAGAGGTATTTTCCAGAATAAGAACTTCCTTGCTCCACCTCCCCGCTGGGTGCTCAGGGAAGCAGGTATTTTGTGATTATCGGCCCTGCCTCGGTGAACCTACCATCCCCACCACAGTCTCTGACACTTCTATGCAGGCCACCTACCATCTGTTCTCTCTTTGTTGTTCCAGGAGTGGGGGAAGCCTGTCTTGGTTTTAAAAGGGACCCTGAGTGTCTTTAATTAACCACAAGCCTTGCATTAATTACAAAGGAGAGTGGGTGGGGAAGTGCAGCGCGGGCTCTCTTCTGTACAGAACGTCTCCAGCGGGGGAGGCTCTGCCACGGAGCTTCCTGCAGGTGCCATGCCCCCCTCTATACAAATGAGCTGTTTGGGGGCAGCCCCAGGCGCCAACTGATGGCCCGTGTTCTCAGGAAAGCTGCATTCTTTCCACGTGGAAATGCCTGGAAGCTGAGATGAACATTGATTTAGTGTGATGTTTCTCAGTATTGGGCCATTTCCACTCTGATCGTTTCAGGGCACCTGTAGACACACGGTGTGGAGAAGTAGTTGTGAAACAGGCAGAAAATAGTTGTGGGATAGCAGGGCACCTTGGTATCGCTCCACTCATTCCGAAGCTGGTCAGTTACAGCTCATGGTCACCTTCAGGAGGCTGGAAATCACGTGGAAGACGACTTCCCCTCTTTCTCTTGAAGCCCACTGGCGATCGTAAATCATCCCAGAGGTTCGACCTTTGGGTTAGCAAGGTAACTCCCTGCAGACGATGCTGCCAGAACTCCCACCTCCACGTCTGAAGAGACCACTGGAAGACGCCGCTGGGGGTGTGAGTCACAGCGTGCTGCCCTCTTAACCAAAAGGCTGCTTGTTGTTAAACACCCTCAGTTCAGAACCAAATCACAGCTGACTTTCCAGTGGGTTTTCAGAGGCAGTACCTTGCATGGAAGGCGACTGCTCAACTTTCCCACACAGAGCAACTGATGGATTCGAACCCTGTGCCTCTTGGCTGGCAGTGCAACCCCTTTCCACTAAGCTATCAGACAAAGCTCCCTGAAAGGCTGCTAGTCTCTAGCCATTCTAGTCCACCAGTGGTGATGGGCAGTCTCCTTTGGTAAAAATCAGAGGTTCAGAGATCCAATGGAGGGCTGCTGCTGTGTGCTGGAACTGACTTTATGGCAGAGACTTTGAGTTTCTGGGGTTTTCTTTGGCTGCCTGGTTGGTTTTGCCACTTTTATTTTTGCAGTGACAACACCTAGGCAATGAAATTGGAAATGAAACAGAACTAGAGAGGAAAAAGGAAAACTTGGCATTTATTTGGGGGTATTCCTATTAACAAACTAATCATCTTGAAGATGATTCAATGCTTCCAATTCTTCATAGGGGCCCAAAGGGACCTCTTTCTGTGATTTGTTTTACTTTCTATGCTGATCTTTCAACACACCAATCCCCTGATCTCCATCAAAGAGTTAAAATGAGGTTCAGCCGAAGTAACTGGAAAAGACATCCTTTGCAAACGTCCTCACTTGGTTAATGCGTTGACTTTCTAGAAGATCAAGTTCCTTGCAATAATTTCATGGCAATTAATCTTGGGCTTAAAAGATAATTCTATAATTAGAAGCAATTAAAAGCCTGCACAAGAATGACCTACTCTGTCAATGTCACTGTGTCTGGATGCTAATAGGGTAATCTTGAAAGAGGCCCCAGAAATCACTTGTTTCTCCTCTTCTGGGGGAGGGGTGTGTTCAAAGCTCATCTTTTAAGACTGCTTCTTTGGGTCAGGAGTCACTGGAGTGGAAGTGGATGGATGGCGGAAGAGCCCGGGACCTTAAACAGGAGAAAGAGAAGCCACAACAACTTTGAACTTGGACACCAAACTATTTTCAAGCAAGAGTAAACCTGCAGGATGATAATGACACTGAGGATAAGACTGGAGGTCTTTCCCCCCTGGCCTTGATCTTGCAGTCTCCCTCAGACAGCCAGTGATTAATACCCAGAAGGAAGGTGAGGCTGGAACTGCTGCTGAGACGGCCGGGCACTAAGATCATTCTGTAGGAAGGAACGCTCTTCGTCAGTCCGCACGTAACATTTATTGGTGGCTCGAATAAGTCAGGACGAGGTACCACAGCCAGGACGTAAATAACGACAGGACTCTTTGAGAAGAGGCAACCTTTTCCTTGACAGATTTGTTTCTCTGAAGGATTCCAGAAGTCACACGGCTTCATGAGTGAGGCTAAAACAGGACTGTTTTAGCTTGATCTAAACAAGGGACTCAAATGGAAAGACTGGCGTGGATTTGGGACACAGGCCAAAAATCCAAACCCACTGCCCTTGAACTGAGTGCAACTCACACCAACACTCCACCACTGGCTTCTGAGTCTGTAAACCCTTACAGTAGACTGCCCATCTTTCTTTTTCTTGGAGCAGCTGGTGGATTGGAACTGCTGACCTTTTGTGTATCAGCCTGATGTGTGATGTGCTATGTCACCATGGCTCCTCTGAAAGACAGGAGCACAGTATAAATCTGAGTGCAGTTCTGTGCTGTGACTACTGGATGCTTTCCTTAGTAGTTTCATTTTCTCAGGAAACAGAGCCCAATTCTAGGCTCTAGGTTCTAGGCTGGATGCAGGAGGTTAAGACATCACCAGAAGATTCCTCGAAGGGCTTACAGTCTAGTAGACAGAACTAGTCCCAGTTGTTACTGAGTCATCTCGGGCTCAGGGCAGCCTTATGTCAGGGTACAACTGGACTCCACAGGGTTTGCCTTTATTTATTTACTTTGCTGCGATTAAGAACACGCAGTAAAACATACACCAGTATTTAAAAGCTTCTACATAAGACATCATGCTGGGGAAGGAGGAGGGCCGGAGAAAGGAAGGAATACTACAGTAAGCTGGACTGAAACAGTGACTGTAACAGCGAGGTTAGGAACTAGCAGAGAAAGTGAGGGTGGCATGCAACAGGGTGAGGTAAGCTCTATTTTTCTTAGGGTCTCTATGAGTGGTCAACTTGGCCAGTACTTAACAACAACAATATATCATTTTGTACCTGACTGTATTATTTGAGTTGTACAACCATGTTCACTTGCCTTTTCTTAGTTCTTTCTCCCCAGACACATTAACTCACTGCCCCCTAAACTTCCTCTCTAATCAGGGGAGTGAGTGGCTGTTGCCACTGTGATCCCATACAGATAGTTCCTAGAAGAGTCTAGAGCTCAGAGCACTAGATACTCCTCACTAAGGCATTAAGCGAAGCTATTGTGTGGTTCTTAAGACGATTTCAGGGGATATTTTTTTTTATTTAAGGTTTAAATATTTCAGGAAAAGAGTTTTGGGGGTTCATTGAGCCACTATAACTCCAGAAAACTAGTGTCCATGACATTCTGATATTCTGTTGCACATTTTCCCCCTTTTGATCTTACAGGATATTCAATAGCTGATTTGTTTTACCCTCATAATTGGACTCCGGCAGAACGTTAAATGATCCCAGAAGTATTAAAAGAAGATGGAAGGAATATACTGAGTCACTGTATCGAAAAGAATTGGAAGACACAGAAGACTTTCATGAAACAACATATGAGCAAGAGCCTAT
>NW_006399798.1:15583483-15593949 GCF_000299155.1 Elephantulus edwardii | reverse complement strand
AACAACAACAACAACAATTGGACTCCCAGGTCCCTCCTCCAAAGGGCTTCTGGGTAGACTCAAACCTCTAGCCTTTTAGTTACTGGCTGAATAGATTAACTGTTATCACTACACAGGGTCTTCCTAGTAGAAGACAGCAAACATGTAAACAAGCAAGTAAATAAAATTATGTTATTCCAGTGAGAGCTTGCAGAGGGAATGGTCCGTTTTAGGCAGAGCCCTGTCTTAGGAAAGGCTCTATAAAGGTGACCAGGCAGAATCTCCAACAGGTGCGTGTGGGAGGTAGTCCTTCCGGCAGCGGAAACAGCATAAGCAGAGACACAGAGGTGGGGCTGGCCTGCCATACTGAGGGACAAAACTACACCTTTTCTTGATGATTGGAACACAAAATGCAAAGGGGATGTGGGGAGTATAAATGCTGAGAGTGGGGGGCAGAAGCAAGGTAGTAGCTGCAGAAAGGGTTACACACACATATGTCACATGGCTTTTTGGGATATCTGGTGGCCTAGTGGCAAAACACTGTGCTGCAATCCCAGAAGGCAACTGGTTTGAGTCCACCAGCTGCTCTGTGGGGAATGATGGGTAATCTCCTCCCACATGATTAACTGCCTCTGAAAACCCACCAGAGGTCAGCTATGGGTTGGTTCCAACTCGATGGCACACAACAGCTTATCAAGGTCATGCTATCCTAAGTACCAGTTCTTGGAAAAAGACATCATTCTTGGAAAGAAAAAGAAAGTAGAGGGTCAGAGAAAAAGAGGAAGACCCTCAACTAGGTGGCCTGACAATGGGTGTGGGCAGAGTGGAGGTGATGAGGATGGCGCAGGAAGGATTAGGGTTTGATCTATCTTCACCATCAGTCATAACTGACTGCAAGGCACCTAGCAGCAACGTATTAAAGATGAAGGAGAGGTGGCAGTCATTGAAACCATGTCTGCTGTGACCATAAGCACAGGACGGGGCACTGCAGGCCTCCTTAACAAGCACACTTCTCACCCACCCACCAGTGTCACTGAGTTGTTCCTGACTCATGGCGACCCTGCAGGAAGAGTAAAACATCCTCATAAGATTTCCAAGAAGCTAAAACTATATAGGCCCAGGCTGCCTCATCTTCTTCGTCCAGAGAGGCTGGTGGATTTGAAAACTCAATCTTTCAGTTAGGAACCCAATGTGGAGTCCACTCTGCAACGGGGTCTCCCTCTGTACAAGTTTACCTTCTATATGTTCAGCTTAGAGGCATGTATGTTTTCTCTTGAAAATATGTGCGTGGAGATGAAGCAATGGCCAGCTGAAGACAGGTGACCGGGGGACATGGTATCTTCAGAGGATGGACTTGGAGTGGGGGCAGCTTGAGTCTCTAGTGGGAAGGAACCGAGGCCAGCAGCCAAATGTCAGTAAGAGCTGGCTGAGAAGGGCCAGTGGTCAGGTGCCAGCCACGTCCAGTCTATGCATACACCATGCAGACAGGTCCTCAAAAGGCATTCTTTTCCCATCTGACCGTGACCATTTTAATACCGCACTTTAATGGAGGGAAGATTCGAGCCAGGTTCCCTGCTGCCGTTTTAATTTCCAGCTATTTTCTGCATGCTGGGAAATGGAAGTTCTAGGTGGATCCTCACTTGCTACAAGGCCAGGAACAGTGCCGTAATTACAGGTGTCACAGCACCATCGCAAAGTAGCCCTGACTACTTATTGCAGGAATTTAAAACAACCCAAAATCAAAACAACCAAACTCATTGCGTGAATCCCTATTCAAGGACCAAAGAGCTGCATAAATCCATTAGCTTTTAATTCAAGCTGCCTTTTCTTCTAACACGTGGACACACACCTCTGCCTGAATCTGTTAGCTACTTAAATGGAGTTGCTTTCCTTTTCTTTTCTCCTTGGACTATCTGGAAAATGGGTATCACACACCAGCTCCCAGGGCACGCAGAGCACAGCTGGACCCCTGCCTGGGCAGTGGCCACTCTATCAGAGCCCCAACAGAGCCTATTCAGGAGACGCAGCCCCACGTGGTTCGAAGGAATCACTTGCATCAGCTGAAGCTAGAGACCAGATGGGCATCCTTTATAGAGTCTCTTCCGGGCTGAGCCTCAGTCCAGAACCACAGAGAGATGCTGAGGTGTGGTGGGCTTGAATTAGCATTTCTACACTGGACAGCTGCCCACAACGGGAGGGACCGTGCCAGATGTGTGCAGAGACATCTGAGAACTCGGAGCGAAGTGGAGTCGGTGAGGATCTCTGATGGCTGGTACACCTGTTGCCTCTCTTCCGGCCAAGAGCGATCTCTGCGGAGGGCAGTTCTGTGCTGGGCAGGCTGGACAAAATTCTAGAGGTAGTTATCACTCCCACGTTGTTATTTTGAAAAATGGCTAAACAACTGCAAAGTTGCAAGAACATTCATTCACATTTCCCTTAGATACACTAATGATTAATATTCTGACCCAGGGGATTGCTCTCTTTTTAAACTTTTTTTTGTGTTTGTTTGTTTCTTTATGGTGAAACATTTGAAAGGAAGGCACAGACTCCAAGAGAAATCACTCATTAAATACTTTAGCACTCTTCTGCACAAGTGCAAGGTCATTTTCACCTAGACATTTAATACTGTCCCCAAGTGTCTGCGATAGGTTATTGCTTGATTTTCTTCTTTTTGATCCAGGACCTAGTCAAGTGTGCATGCATTCGGCTACCACTTCTCTTTAGTGACCTTTTGTCAGCAAGTTTTTTTGACCATTTCTGGGCAGGGGGGAGGTGTATGACAATTTTTTTTTAAGTCATGGAGAATGTCCTAGCATCTAGATCAGATTTGAATTCCCTCCAGATCAGATGCAGGTTGAAATATTTGACAAAAACACTTGATTGATGATACTCTGTACTTTCTATTACATCACACCAGGAGGAACACTCCTTCAGTGAGTCAGATTACTGGTGAGGCTGACTTTAATCACTTGGATAAAGCAGCATTTATCAAATAAAAAATACCACTACACAGAAAAACATTTAATTCAAACAAGTGTAATTTGACTTTATACGCTTAGTGGGATAGAACCCAAGAATTTTTAAAAAACCCAACTAAAACACCTACAATAAAAGTCTAGTGAATAGGTTTTATTTCCATCTCTCTCAGAGCTAGGGATTTTGGACATTTCTTCATGTGTTTGTTTGCCATCTGAATGTCTTCTTTGGTGAAGTGTCTGTTCATATCCTGTGCCCATTTTGTGATTGGGTTGTTTACCTTTTCCTTGTTGAGGTACTGGGATATTTTAAAAATTTTAGATATAAAGGAATACATGATTAGGAGTTATATGTATGACAACAGTCCAGAATAACAGGTACATTGCAAAGTGAACTGGATGAGGGGGAGGGAAAGGAGGCAAGAGAGGAGACTGTGCAACAGTGAATAATTTTTTTTTTTTAAGAGTGAACTTGGGGAGGGGAAAGGGAGGAAAATGTGCAATAATGAACGAATGAAAACTCAACTTCACTGCAAACTTTCATTAAAGTCACAATTAAAATAAAAAAACCTTATTAAAAAGAAGTCCAGTGACTAAAGAATGCCTGCTTTGAGCACTGTGCTATAATGAAGAAGTGTCTATACCAACTCCAGTGAGTAAGGATGTCAGAAGCATGGGAGCCTTTGAGTAGTGGTGTTGGAGAAGAGTACTGGATAGCCCATGACTTCCAGAAGAACAAACAAGTCTGTCTTGGAGGAAGTGAAACCAATATGTTCCTTAGAGGCAAGGACGGTGAGACTTCATCTTTGGGGCATGATGCCAGGAGGGAACCACTCCTTGGAAAAGACATGATGAAGCTGGTGGAAATGAAGAGTCAGAGGAAGAGAGGAAGGTCCTCAACGAGAGGGATAACAATGGGTTAGAGCCCATTAGAGACTGTGAGGAAGATTGATGTGGGGGGCAGGGTTCAAATGTGGGGTTCACAGGGTCACTGTGAGTGCTGGTCGACTCCATGGCATCTATCACCACATACAACATATCAACTCAAACTGACAATAAAGCAAACCCGTGACCACTGAGCAGATTCCATCTCACAGCAACAGCTCTGGACAGAGAAAAACTGCACTGTAAGGTTTTCTGCACTGGAATCTTTACAGAAATATGTTGCCATTATCTTTCTCCCACCAAACAGCTACTGACTTTTTGGTTAGAAATCATACACCTCGCCACTGTGCCACTTAAATTCACGGCCAGGAAGTCTATTCTGACTCACAGTGACCCCACTTCAGCTTATGAAGATTATCAATACCTCTCCTGTGGGGCAGCTGGTAGATTCAAAGTGCCCACCTTTTGGTTAGCAGCCCGGATGCACTGGGCACTATGTCTCTAGGGCTCCTTAAACTGATGACAGTTAAAACACAGATGAGAACTTTGAGGGGAGTAGAGAGAATAAGTCAGGTTGATAGAACAACTATATTACAGTGAAATCAGCGACCCAGTGTGGAACACGTTACCAATCACTGAGCAATCTACGTAAAAGTAATGCTTGGTTGTGTATATTGCCATCACAAAGAAAGACATTTCAAAAGCTGTGAGATAATTCTTGAACTTGATTTAGTAGGCTTGTCCCTGGAAGCGGTACCACCAGCATGAGAGTTCAGAAACTCTTCTGCGAACAAAGAAACAGACTGTTGGTATCACGAAATCTAGGAGAGAGGGGAGAGGGGAGAAGAGATAGAGCTGGGTAAAAGTCAGAGAAGAACCTGTGTCAGGACGGAAGCTGGAAATGTCAGCGTGAAGTCATTTAAATGCCACTCCCACCCTTGTCCACTGAGCGATCCTGGAACCAGGAGCATCCAATGAGCATCTTCAGCACACAGATGCTGGATTCCCAAGACCATGCTGCCCTAAAAGAGCAAGGTGTCTTGGAGCAAGGATCTACACATGGATCTATATGTCTATTCATTCCACGAAGAACTATGTTGTTTTGGTTTTTTGAATGGAAGGCTGTTGGCAAACCTTCATCTAGAAAGTCTATCGATGCATTTTTTCCAACACAAGCGCTCATGTCATGTCTCGGTGTCACATTTTGCATCTTTTTACATTTGAAACTTGCATAAAGCTATTACTCATTTACTAGCATATACCTACCTTCTATCTGGTCTGTCTACTTGCCGTACAGGGGTAACTTGTGGTTGCTGTGATGCTAAACACTGTGACACTAATGTGTCAAATGTCATAATGCTTACTCATGGAGCTCCCCGGTCAAAACAAGCTTGGAAGCAGGAGTGGCATCCACTTTCATAACAGCTTGTCCCCAAAAACTCCATGAACTTGGAGAAACAATGAGAGTTATACAAGTGTTCAGGTCTTTTGTTCATCGGGCTGCGGTACGAGTCATCTATGACTTGACAGCACTTACAAGAACAGCAACAACAACAACATATGCACTGAGAAACCTGGACTTCACGTGGCTCTTTATTTACACACTCACTTTATTGATGAGGAGCGGGGAGTAGGGGGGTGGAGGTGTCTGGAACCGAACCTGCGATATCTCTGTGTTATGTCTGAACCAAACCAGCTCACTGATTCGGAACTATCAGGGTTATAATAGAGCCATGGCTCTCCAGTGGACGCCACCATCATCGGATCCTGAAAGGTCGCTTGTCTCCAAGCACCACCCCCAAGACAGGCAACGGAAACCTCAGTCACTGCACGTCTGGCTGACGCCCTGTTAGAGCCTCTATCTTTGCTGAAGACACAGTCAGCAGGAACCTAAAAGCTGCCGGTCTGAACAGTAAGCATTTCACTTGCAGCCTCTATATGTCTCCTACAGATCTCTCTGCTAGACGGCTCTGCCCTCATTTCTTGAAAATGGAAAGAAAAGAATTCCTTTTAGTGTTTCCTCACACTGGGCATGGTCACAATTCGAAGCTGGTCTGAGTCTCCTGAACACACTGTGCCCTTTCATTTCTCTGCAGCTTTTCCCAAAGTGTCCCTGCCTGGCTTATTACCTCCCAGTTCCACCATCTTTGTGGGCTCTCTGCAGATTCTTTGGTTTTGATGAGGGACCCTTTGCCCTGGTGCCCACTGCTGTCTCATACCTCCTATACCTACTGCGTTTGCACAGACTCCAAGTCACGGACTCTACAAGACAGAGGAGAACGGACCTGTAGGAGGATTTCCAAGGCTGTACTTCTCTGCGGAAGCAGGTTGCAACATCTTCCACCAGGGAGCAGCTGGAGGATTTGAAAAGCTGACCTTATGGTCACCAGCCAAGAACTTAACTACTGCTCTACCAGGGCTTCTTAGTATCTCAACTTCACTGCTATTAAATTGATTCCAACTCATAGCAACCTTACAGGATAGAGCAGAATTGCTCTAGAAGATTTCCAAGACTGGACATTTCAATGAGCCCAGAATGCCACATCTTTCTCCAGCAGAGCAGCTGGTGGTTTCAAACCGTTAACCTTTGCAGTTAGCAGCCGTCCCTTAAACCTCTCTCACACCTGACTTATCTCCTTGTTGCCCACATCCATTACTGTTGGGTCAACACCCACTGACATACATACACCCTCCTTCAGATTGCCAAGGCTGGAGGTGAATGCTCATTGTTTCCTGTGGAGTGGCTGGTGGATTTGAACTGCCAACCTTTCATAAGCTGCCGGATACATAAGGCATTATGTCACCAGGGCTCCTGCCTTCTTAGCACACTGCCCTGCAAATATTCACGTCTTAATTCCTCCAAAAACTGTGTATGCCACGGGAAGACCCACATGCTCACCAACTGGAATCCTCTGTGCCTGGCAGCCAGCCTGAATCAAGCGTAAGAAAAGTTTATCAAGTGGATGGATCAAAGAACGGATGCTCTTTCTACAGAGCGAAGCCTAGGTGACTTTGACGTTGTAGCAAAAACGTTATCATCAGCTGGAAGAGCACAGGGGAGCTGTCTTGCTTCACTACCAAGAACTCGATGGTCAGTCTTGATGGGGAGGTGTGTGAGGGGGGACTCTGGGCCAGATCTTCCAGGAACCTCCGATCTCGCAAGGAGCCCCCCTTTCTCTTACTGGAACCCGTTTTAGAATTTCCATCTCTGGACCAACTGAACAACTCAAAGTATCTGAGAAAATGCGGCGCTTGTTCAGAAGAACCCGTTCATGGGGAGATGAGTTCCTGCAACAGCTGCAATGCAGCAGATATTTACCCATTTTCTTACAATATGAAATTGAAAATTGGCTCCCAGGAGAGAACTCATCTCCTCTCCCTCTCCCCACACCTCCAAACCAAATTAAAAACATACACACACAGCGCGCGCGCACACACACACACACACACACACACACACACACAAAGTAGGAAACCTATTCAAACTGCATATTGGAAGGGGAAGGGGGAGGGGGAGGAAGGACACTATTAACCTGATAAGATGAGCACCAGCGCCCAAAGGCAAAACAAACACACACCACAAAGGCAGCAGAGGCCTTTCCCATAAATACCCCCAGTCAAGACGGAAAACTCATCTCCAATTTCAAAAGCGTGATTTCTGTCCCAAAGCAGGACTCTGCTGGGAGTTTCCATTTGCCTGTGGGGATTCTTGGCAGCCTGAGCGGCTCTGCACAGGTAAAATGAGACGGTGCGAATCTTGCAATTAACACAGCGGTTTGTGGCTTAAATGCTTTTCTGAGAAATCATTTGCCTTTGGACCATAAATTCTGCTCGTAAGGTTTATTGCTTGTATTTGTGCTCTCATTAAAGCCAGGTGATTGCCCGCATCCCATTTAATGCCTCAACAGGAACTCTCTTGCCCTTGGCCTCTTGAATATTACAGTCCTTCACGCCCCTTTGCCCGCGGTGTCTTGCCCCCTGCCCAGTATTTCCCTATGTGGAGTCTACATAATTCAGTGCTTAGCCATCCGTGGACTCGGAATGCTCTTCAATTCGCTCTTGTGCTGGTTTTAACCTCTCCTCACAGTGGATCCCACACTTAGACCTCCTGCCACCACACAGAATCCAGTGGAGAACTGAATGTGCATCTAACAAATACCGAGGGAGTTATTCAAAGGCAGACTCTAGTTGATGGAAGAGAAAACAGATTTTTAGCTTTCGCATAGCAAGCCTTTGTGTGGGGAGTCTGACCCGGCCTCAAGGCCTGATTTTGTTACTACTTTATACTGTGGAGCAATTCACTTCCCTTCTTTCAGCTTGTTTATGGGGTGGGGGAACCCCAGGGTAATAATCATATGCACCTTTATGGGATTGTGGAAAGCGCTGAGGACACAGTTGTTAAAATGCATAGCTTAAATGCTCACAGCAGTGTTATTTATCATCACAAGAACATGGTAACAGCCCAGACGTCCAACCACAATTGAATGGATTGAGAACTTATGATACATTCACATGATGGAATACTACGCAGCACAGAGGAGTAATGATTTTGTAAATCACTACCTACCTTGGGAGGCATGGGAGAGCATTTTGCTAAGTGAACTAACTCAGTCCCATATGGTCAAATACTGTGTAAGATCAATATTGTAGAACATGTATGAGGGTCCAAGGAAGGGAGCGGGGAGCAGAGGGGTGAGGCTGGATGTGTGGGAGGGAGGTTTAATCGCAAGGTCGCACAGTGTGATGGGTGGAGAGGAGTGGGTAAAGGAAAGGGGAAAAATCTGGTGTGAAAAACAATGTATACAAACTTTGTAAGTAAACTAGTATAAAATAAAAATTTAATTTAAATTAAGAAAGAGAAGAGAAGAGAGAGAAAGAAAGGCCCCATTGCACAAACAGTAAGTACACAATATACCAATGAATGGTGGGTGATTGTTGTTAAAAAAGCAGTGGTGGCACAGTCGCTAAGCACGGGGCTGCCAATTCAGAGGTCAGTGGTTTGAATCTACCAGCTACATGTTGGGAGAAAGATGAGGCAGTCTTCTTCTGGAAAGATGACAGTTTTACAGATCCTAGAGGTGGTCCTTCCATGTCCTGTGGGCTCACGACAGGGTGGAACTGACTTGATGACAGTGGGTCGTTGTTCAACACGTCTATAAGACACGCTCCTGTCTGTGCTGCTCGGTTGACTGAGGGGGGTGGCGTGCAGGCAGGAGTGGAAGGCGGACGTCGGATCACTTGGTGGGCCCTGCTGCAGAGCGGGTGTTCACAGCAGGCCTTTCACACAGGCTGAATCCAGTGTGCTCTTTCTCGCTCCTTCAAACAATTTCTTGTGAACACAAGGACCTCCTCTTTACAAACTAACCAATTATTTAAAAATTTGAGACTTGAACTGTTGCTAATGCAAGATGGTAACACTGGATGAACGTGGCTGATGAGAATATAGTAATGCTGGACTATTTTTGCAACATTTCTGAAAGGTCTGAAACAATTTTTTTTTAAAAAATTTTTAAAATGTGCTTAGTAATTTATTTCCTTAAGGTTGGCCTTGAGCTTGGGATTAGATATCCTTTATGCAAATGACAACTGTATTCTTTCAGCAAATTCCAGTTCCAGTTGATACTATCACTAAACATCTCTCTTCCCACTACTGAGAGGAAGTAGGGATAGAGTGAGTATGTTGTGGGTATTATAACTGATGCTATAAACAAGATGTGTATGAACAGTTGAATGGAAAATATAATGGTAAACTTATATGCAAATCACAAGTTTTACAAAGAGATATAAGAAAATAATCAGCTCAATTCAGAATGTGGGACATTCTACAAATCAATGCTCTGGTTTCTTTAAAACTTCAATGGCTTAAAAATGCAGGAAGGGGCATGCAACCAAATGCTACCTCATCTGGACTCTGATTTGAACCAACCAATTACAAAAAGGCATTTTTGAAATCACTAAAAGTAAAATATGGAGTGAACATTAGATATTAAGGAATTGCTGTTAATTTTGCAATGAATGTTAACATAATGTGGTTGGGTCTAAATAAATCATCAGTAATACATACTGTAACTCAGTTGAAAATAAAAACACTAATATATCAGTCTGGAGACTAAGGTGCACCTGATCCAGGCCATAGTCTTCACAATTGCTTGCTATACATCAGAAAGCTGGACAATGACTAGGTATGATAGAAAGAGAACTGATGTCTTTGAGCTGTGGTGCTAGAGAAGAGTATTGAATATACTACTGACCACCAGGAGAACAAACAGGTTCATCCTGGAGAGGGTGAGACCAGGCTGCTCCTTCAAGGCAAGGATCCTGAAGCTTCGTCTAACATACTTGGGACATGTTGCAAAGAGGGACCAGTCCTTGGAGAGGGACATCGTGCTTGGGAGGGTGAAGGGACAGCGCAAGAGGGGAAGACCTTCGATGAGACGGATTGACAGTGACTGGGGTAGTGGAGGTAGATGTGAGAGAGATAATAAGGTTGGATCAGGATAGCGCAGGGTTCAGAGCTCTTATACACCGATTGCTATGAGTCATAAGCAACTCAATGGCACATAACAACAACCACATATAAATATAAATATAAATATAAATATAAATATAAATATAAATATAAATATA
>NW_006399798.1:15576471-15583382 GCF_000299155.1 Elephantulus edwardii | reverse complement strand
TACATATACATATACATATACATATATATATAGAGAGAGAGAGAGTGAGCGAGCGAGAGAGAGAGAGAGTTGTGCTGCAATTCTGAAAGCACAGAGTTCGAGGCCACCAGCTGCTCTGCTCTCGTGAAATTAACTGCCTCTGAAAATCCGTCAGAGGGTCAGTTATGGGTCAGTTCCAACTAAACGGTACACTGCACAACACCCCCCCCCACACACACACACCCTTCCCCCTCATTCCATGTGGGAACTCTTGAGGATTTTTTAAACTTTTACCATACAATTGTTGCTAACTGCCTGTCCCTCGTAGTGACGTCATGCACCGCAGGTGGAGAACCTGCGCCGTCGCCAGTCTCTGCTGGGCGTGAGGCTATCGCCGCAGGTGCTGTGCCCATCCTTCCCGAGGGTCTTCCTCTCCCCCATGGACCCTCTGTTTTTTCCCCAGCATGAAATCCCTTTCCAAGGACTCGCTCCTTCTGACAATATGGCCCAAGAACCAATAACATAGCTAACCTTTCAATTCACCACCTGTGTGACCCTGGGCAAGTGACTTCTTTGTGGTTCAGTTTATCTACAAATTAAGAATAAGAAACTCCCTTGCAGGTTTAGATAAATTAACTATGCAAGTGCCTAGCCAGTGCCCTTTTTACGGAAAGGCTCGATAAAACTTGGAGCAGCTGCTATTATTATTAATTATTATTGAATTCATAACTAATAATAATAATAGAACCATTTATTATTAAACTCCTGCTGAATTCACAGTCCCAGAGCTAAGCTATATCTAGACAATGACATTGGGAGGATGACTCTCAAGAGACGTGGCCTAGACAGGGGCTAGAACATTACAATGGTCAGCTTTCATGCCTGAAAAGGTCACATGAACTCAATGAAAGGTGCATCTCCTGTGGAAGGTTCTAGAGCTGTGAGTTAGAGTCCGCTCTTGGCAATGGCATAGGGTTGTCAGGGCCAGAGCTGGAGGAGGCAGGTGTTCCTTCTAGAATCAGAGAACCTAGGAGAGCACTGAAAGGGGGCTGAGCAAATGCTCACATGTTCAACATTTATTCAGAAGAAGTGTCTTTAATGAGTAAGAGAGACATGGCAGGTTTGCAGGTTGAGGGCCATCAAACACAGCAAGGTGGGGCATGTGAGGAAGGGCAGTGTCGTTGGCTTCTGGACAACCTTGTCAAACAAGCCAGCTCTCTGGGGCTGGACCTTTCTCATACGTCTGCCTGGGCATCACGTGCTCCTTGACCAGGGAATCTGTGTCTCCCTGTGCAGCAAGGCCCCTGGGGCTAACAGATGAGACTAGAAAACCCAGTGAGCACTGAACAGTTGCTGGTCTTATTTCAGGAGAAGGCACAGCCAGCTCAGTATATACAATGCATGGACTACTTCAGTCAGAAGCATAACCAACGAGAGCTGAACATTTAAAAACTCTACCACGGTAACTGTCTTAAGGCTCCCCATGTGAAGATCGTAATTACACGCTGAGCCTTCCCCTGTGATGTCTGTTACAGTGCCTCTGCGCCTTTACTGTTCCCATAAAGCAAAGGAAAGAACAGAAATGGCCAGCTAATAGGCAGCTCATCTTGATCCCTTCATCTCTTATCCTCCACTGAGACTCTGTTTTATGGTCATTTTCCTCTAACCTGAATATTCCCCGCTCCCAAAGCACAGCTTTCCCCTTCCCGGAGCCTTAGAAGAAAAGACAGAGAAACTACTGGAAAGCGGTGAAGGCAGCTGCTGAAACTATAGCTGAGCTTGCTGTTGTGGTGGGGCATCCTCTCTCTGTGCCTCTCTGTCTCTCACACTTACACACACACACACACACACACACACACACACACAATCTCCCCGAGGTCCCTGGCTCTCAAATGACAACAGCTTCATCCCCGTCAATGGGAACTGGGCGCTACAGCTCAAAAGGCATGATTGCAAGAAGGATGGTTTTGAAGAAAATAAATGAACTTCTCTATAAAGTACAATTATCTTCTTTAAAATACAAAATGCTAATTTGCGGCCCTCGGGCCAGTCTTTCATTGTTTTTGTTCAGATACTCCTCTAGGTCGTATAGCCCTGGTGTACAAGTTGCCATACAGCAGTCACTTGTGGTTGCTGTGAGGCTGAACACTGTGACACTGGTGTGTCAAATGCATTAATGGTTGGCTACCCAATGTGGACAGAGAGTGGGGTGGAGCTCCCCGATTAAAACAAGTGTGGAAGGAGGAGTGGCATCCACTTCCATAATAGCTTGCCTCCGGAAACCCTATGAACCTGGAGAGAGGATGAAAGACACCCAAGCGTTGAGGACTCTCCTTCATAGGGTCGCTATGAGTCGCCTGCGACTCCACGGCACTTAACAACAATAATAGGCATTCAGTGTCCACAAAAGGTCTCCTAAGCTCATTTCAGTTTTGACTAGTAGCTGGAGTTGCTTTGTTTTGCAAAGCTGTCTGGAAACAAAGTACGTTGCCTCTCTTAACGCATCTCAAAACTCTTTCCTTTGCCCTGAGTTCTTACCTATGGGGACAGCACTGGCTATAAAATTGGGTTTTGCTTTTCTGCGGGGTGGGGGGAGGGGGAAGTGAGGATGCTTTCAAAACTAAGCTTCCTCTGGAACCCCTTTTGCTTTGGTCAACAGATTTATCCAGTCTTCCGTCTGTAAAATCTTCTGTCATTTACAGCTAAGTAACATTAAGTCCAAATGATTGGCGTTATGATTCCTGTGGAAAGCAGAACCGAGAACAGAGCAGTGGAGAGCCACCTGTACAGTTTCCAAGGCTTCTTTATAGAAGCAGACTGCTATATCTTCCTGCTGTAGAGTGGCTGGTGGGATCGAACGGCCAACCTTTTGGTTGGCATTAAAGTACTTTAACCATTATACCAGCAAGGTTCCAACATCAAAGGCAGCCTTCCTCTCCTCTCCCTTTTTATTAACGATTGCTTAAAATTCCCCAGCAGAAGTTCAGCAAAAGAGAGGCAGCTGCATAAAGCAGAAGATGGGTGGCCCAGCGACTCCGACAATAAGCCTGAGTGAGGTGGAGACTCCAAGGACAGAGCAGGACAAGATAAGGCTTCAATCTGCTGTTGAAAGGGAGGCTCTGCTCTGGGTCAAATTAACGGCACCTAATAACAGCAGCAGCAATAACATTCCCAAGTGCAAATACAGCACCTTCACCATTATATGGAACGTAATGACCTTGGAGACGAAAAGAGCACCCTAATTGGGTGGTTTGTGAGGGAGCTCCAAGAAAGAGGAAAGTAGGCTGACGCCCGAGTATCAGTATGAGACTGTTGGCCAACACGATGTGGGACAGGTCAGTTATTGCGATGCCGCAGCACCAATCCAGGGCCAACAAGACTCCTGGGTAACTTGATTTCATTATGTCAAGGGATGTGGTGGTAAATAAAAAAAAAGTCCCATTACGGCAAGCTCATGGCGACGCAGCCCTGAGGAGAGAGGATCCTGTCCAACAACTGGACATTCCAGTCCCATGGCTGGGAGGTAGTCACAGGAAGGATACACGTGTGCTGTTGGAAGCATACGTTCTAGAGTCAGAATGCTTTGGTTCCAATCCTTGCTCTGTACTTAGTAGCTTCATGACTTTGCATGTTACTGGCTAAAAACAGTAACTACCCTGACTGGGTGGTTGTGAGGATAAAGTGAGTTGTTATATGTCAAGTTCTTAGCACCAGGCCCAGCACAGACAGAGCACTCAGTCAATGAGCACTGTTGTGGCTGTTGCTGGCTCTGGGGTGCACCAGGTCACAGCAGCCCGATGCCATTAAACTCCTGAATCCTCCAGTTGGCCTGTGTCCCCTGCCATCGGAGATGCCATCAGAACAACTTCGTAGAACAACTTCTGATGCCCCAATACAACTTCGTAGCAAGTATCTTTGTACCAAGCACCTTTACATGAATGTCTGCTTACAACATTATAAAACAAGTATCTGGGAATTCTAGTGCATGCGACAGGCTCTTGAGAGCTGCGTTAACGTGAGTCTCTGGGTCTCACCAGTTTCAAGGCACTGGAAGACAGAGTTTCTGAGGCTGCAAACATGGCAAGTCCACCATGGCAAACAATCCTGGAGAGGCCTCGGGGCACAGCCTGCATCCTGTCTCCATGCCAGCTGGCCCTTCACTCAGACATCCACCAGAGTGTGACTCCCCAGCGCCGGTGCCTTACCTGTGACGTGCAGCTTCTCATCAGTGACCTCAGCCTTCAGGTAGATGCGCCCTCGCTTCTCCGTGTGATCCATGCCACAGAGGCTGGGGACGTTTATCACGCACTGCTTGTGTACATTCATGTCACAGGCTGGGAATCGAGACAGCAGAGCAAAGAGTAAGCTTGGCCATATGGGAGGGAACCTTCACCTGCTCCGTGTTTTGTTATACGAGTGTCAACATGCCCCCCCCAACTTGATCATGTGCTATAATGTTTGTGTCGACATAAAGGACCGTTAGCAGATGTCCCTCACGGCACTGGCTTCCTCTGCGTGACAACATCCTTAAAAATACTCAGGCCATATCTGTCTAGCCGTAGTCAAAACAAAATATCCCTGGCCTGGTCTTCTGTGACAGTTTCAAATATTTAACAATATCCAACATTCACATAGGTAAGTGTATACAGAGCATAGATAAATTAATATTTTATGTACACTGAAACAAAGACATGCAAATCGAAACAGAGGATTCCCCGCCCCCCGAAGAATTTTCTCTGCCTTTCTCAGCTCACCACTGGAGAAAGTGAGACCATGCAAGTTGAATATGGAGAGTTTATAAAAATTTCCTTTCTTCAGCTAATCCTGTGTTTTCAAGAAGGCTAAAATGTATTGCTAGTATGGGATTCCTTTTGTTCAATCTTAAGAAAAGAATGTGTGTTTGATATTTTAAACCTGTCTTCAAATATTTAAATGTTATTTCAAGTACAACAAATAACACCCGCGTGGCATGATAAGCCACTTGCGAGCTGACATTATGTGGGAGAGATGGGGGGGCGGGGAGGACAGAAAAAGGTTCAGGCTTATTGAGAGCAAGAAAAGCCACCCAGCCAATAAGGCTGCATGCTGGAGGTGAACAGAAGGCAGTGGGGGAGATCCGGGGCCGCGGCCTAAATGTCTCTTGGTTTCCACCAGGGCAGGAGGCCGCTAAAACCTCCCAAATTCTTGACTGGATGTTACGAGGTTTGTTCAGTAGCCTTCAGGATGGAGAATTCACATCAGTTTCATTTTGAGGGTGTAATTGCAAAGTAAATTGTGAAAAGCGTGATGAGTAATGCACAGTGCCCCCTGTTTGTTGTTGTTATATGCTGTTGAGCCGAGTATAACTCATCGGGACCCTACGGATGAGGGTTGAACCTGCCCTATTCCCCAGCCCCGTGCCAACCTCCTCATCTCTGACACCCTCATCGCTGTAGTCACTGTGTCAACAATCCACCTGGGTGAGGGTCTTCCTCTGCTTCACCGTCCCTCCACCCTTCCAAGCTTGATGTCCTTCTTCAAGGAACGGCCTCTTCAACAAAACGCTCAAATTAGGCCTCCATAAGGGACTGAAACCAGGTTCCGGGCCCAGTGGAGGAAGAACATATTAGTTGACTCTCAAGTGTGGCTTCTGTTTCCAGAGTTACCTGTTCGAAGCCACGCACCTTGACCTAGCCAAACAGAAGGCATTAAGAGAGCTGTGTTTTAAATGTAACTTGAGTTGTTGCTCTGTGCCATTGATTTGATTCTGGCTCACAGAGATCCTAGGACAGGGAGAATGGCCCTCAGGGCTGCCTACACTGTAATCAATATGGCAGCTCCGGTGGCCTAGGGGAAAGAAGCTGCACTGCAATCCCAAAGGCACTAGGTTCGAATCCAACAACAGCTCTGCGAGAGAAGGACGAGCAATCACCTGGTGCAAGTAACTACCTCTGAAAATCTACCTGAGGGTCAGCTATGGATTGGCTCTGACTCAACCACCACCACAAAAATCCTGATGGGAGCAGACTGTCAAGCCTTTTCTTCCTTGGAGTCACTGTGTGGATTTGAACCTCCCACATTTCGATTAGCAGTCAAGGGTCTATCCATTGTGCCACCAATGCTCGTCATAACTTGGCTATCCAAATCTCACCTTTATGTGAAATTTAAAGGAAGTACATGCCAGAGCCTCTTGAAAGGATCTGGGAAACAGAGCAGGGAGGGAAGGGAGGTGGAGAGGCACTGGGTCAGGTCCTCCGCTTGGCTGCACCATTAACTTCCTATTTTGGAAAGCTCGTTCACCTTCTCTGATTCCATTTCAAGTTCAGCACAAGAAGAGGCTGACCCAGGCGAGTGGCTTCCTAGAACGGTTTTCCCCACCAAGTGAAACTATATATAAAACTGATGATGTCGTAGTCTGTAAGGAACAGTCCTCTGCTGGTACAAATGGTTAGAGCAGTTGGTTGCTAATTGAAAGCTTGGAAGTTCAAGTTCACCTAGAAGAGCTTTGGAAGATAGGCTTGGTGATCTAAAATGTCAACCACTGACAACCGTGGAGCGTTGTTCTCTTCTGATACACATGGGACCACCAACAGTCAGAACTGGCTCAATTCAGTGACAGCTGGGGCTGCAGGGCCCAGGAAGAAGTGTCTCTGGAGAATTCAAGGTAGGAGCTAAGGCCCTGGGGCCACATGCTGACCTTTGGGCTCCCTCCAGGAGCACATCCAGTGGCCTGAGGGGCCCTGGAACTCTATGGGGTGCGAGAGCAGGAAGATCATAAGAAAAAACAATTTTGCCAACACCATTTGTTAAAAAGGCTGTCGTTCCCCCACTTCACTGATTTCATCTCCTTGTCAAAGATCAGTTGACCATAGATAGTTGGGTTGATCTCTGGATTCTCAATTCTATTCCATTGATCTATGTGTCTGTCATTGTACCAGTACCATGCTGTCTTT
>NW_006399798.1:15566900-15574468 GCF_000299155.1 Elephantulus edwardii | reverse complement strand
TGTAAATGTTTATGAAAATTAATAAAATATAATTATAGAAAAAAAAAGAAAAAACAAATGTTGGTCCAATCAGTGGTTTTTAACATTTTTTTTCTAACTGGAACCTTCTCTTCACACAAAATCTAAAGCAGAATCTCATTATATAAACCAGATGAATGCTGTTTCATTAGTAGAAATAGAATTAATACATTCACATTTACTTATTATAAAGACATTAAGGAGAAGCACCAGGGCCCTCTGCCCAAAGCAGCTGTGTGGAGGCAGCCTCTGGGCTGTCCATGGTGTCAGCCCAGCCTCACCATCTCACTGAACTCTGTACTTGTTCAAGTTGCACAAGTCCTCAATTCTAATTTGCACAATGGAGTCCCTGCCAATGGACCAGTGTTGAGCAGTGGGCTTCATAATCCTCGCAGACTCAGCAGCAAGTTGGACGAGGCAGGAGACAGCCAGGGCAAGCTCTGTCCACGGAGTGAAGCTGGCCGTACAGGACTCCGGCGTGGCCTTGGGGCTGCAGGGCTGAGGAAGCAGCACACCCGAGAGTTCCATTTGCATTCCAAGTTTTAAAACAGAGAAAAGCATATTTATAAATGCACTTAGAACGTGCATGTGCAGAAATCCTGAAAACTACCCCTGGACTTCTAGGCTTTCTCGTATCATAGCCAGCCACTGGCCTGATGAACCGCAAAGGCTCTGTCAGGCTATTCAATTCCATTCCTCGATAAGATAAAGATTCACCCTCCACGTCAGTGACCTGGGCCCAGTTCTCAATGGACCACACACATGGCCACCACCCCTCACCAGGGGGGCTTGGGTGTTGCTCTGAAGCTAAAGAGGTTTCAGCAGAGCTTCCACCATAAGACGGACTAAGTAGAAGGACCTGGTGATCTTCAGAAAATGAGCCGATTAAAAACAGGCTGCTCACTGAGGTCCTACATACTTCCACCATGGAGCCGGCACAGGACCAGCTAACATTAGGTTCCTCCGTGCACGGGATGCATGCGGCTGCCACAAGTCCAGGCTCACTAGTCAGCAGCAGCCAACAAGAATCCATCTGCTCGATAAAGTTTGTCTCTGTTGGCTGTTGCATTTGTTACACTTGCTCCACGTTAGGCTACAAATACAAAGACACTTTGGTCATAATGTTGTCACCGATAGGTGCTGTCCAGCCAACTTCTTTTCACAATGACTGTGCAGTAGATGGAAACCCTCCCCACCTGTGTGCTGAGGCCCACTGCTGAGGCCACTGTGCTGACCTGTCTCACTGTGGGTTTTACTTTCCTTCAATGACCCTCTTCTTCTCCTTGCCCGGGTGGTGGTGGGGTGGCTACCTCCTGCTGACAACACGCAAAGTGTAAGAGGAAGTCTCATCACCAGTGCCTCCAGGGAGCACTCTGGTTACCTTCTTCCAAGATGGATTTGTTTGTCCTTCTGGCAGACCGTGGAATAATCAATTCTTAGAATCAACATCAGAACTCGAGAGCATCAATTCTTCTTCTTCGGCTTTCCTTAGTCCTCGTCCAACTTGCATGTGCACATGAAGCAAACTGAGAAGATGATGACTTGGATCGGGCACATCTTCGGTTTCTAAGTTGACGTTCTTGTTCTTTAGCTCTTTTAAAGAGGCTCCTGGCAGCAGATCCGCCCAGTGCCCCATGCCATTTGATTTCTAACTCCTGTCGCCATGGGTGTTGATCGCATATCCAAGGAAAACGAAATCCCTGACAATGTCAATCTTTTCTCCATTTCTTACACTGCCTACTGGTCCAGTGGTGCAAACTTTTGTTTCATGTTGAGGTGACATAATAGAAGTCACTGATGAATGGAAATACGGTGACATTTCCATTTCTCTTCCCTGTCAGAGTAGAAGAACTAGTGACTGCCCGTTTACTATTCTAAAAGCATCAACTTTTATTTACCTAAGGGAAAGCATCTGAAGAATCCTAATTTAAGAGCAAAGAGTTTTCTGTAATTGGTTTCCTTTTCTCATGGTGTTTGATGAAGACCCACTTGTGGCAAACGAGGAGGATGGAAAAGCCTCAGTGTCGTCCACCGAGAAGTCCTCAGGGATTTCTTCCCAAGCAGACTGACAGGGCGTTTTTCCACCCATAAGCACGCAGCAGGGATGAACTGCAGGCAGATGTTCTCCTAGTTTTTATTTTCATTTGGGTTTCAGTGTTAAGGAGCGCCTACTGGATTTTTCCACAGTCCACCCACTAATTAGAGGCATCGGAAGATAATGACTATGGTTGCTCTGCTTATTCTGAAGCCCAATGTGGGATGTGGAGGTGGGAGTCTTCTCTCTATGCTCGAGAAGGCCCCTGCTCCGGGGTTTGACTAGCCTCAACTTTGAAGAGACTGAAGATTCCTACCACTCAAAACAGAGGAAAGCATATTTTCATTTATTTGTAGCTTTGCAACCAGGCAATGGAATCATTTATTAAGTCGGAACAGAGACAATGGAATGAATCTACACTTTTTTAGTCGATTGCCTCTCTTGGTTACCCAGTGCCGCTCTAACAGAATGACCACAAGCAGATGGTTTTACCAAATAGAGACGCACAGTTTAGGAGCCCAGATTCAGGGCCAGGTCTAAGGGAAGGCTGCTTTCTCTGTCCATTCTGGAAGAAGGGCCTTATTTCTTTCAGCATCCACAGACATGGCATTTCATCCCTTGGAGATCTCCCTGTGTTCTGGCCCTCCCCAGGGTCAAGGGACTCCCTCCCACAGGGACCCGAGTCCAGAAGGATGCCCACCACTCCGAGCATATCTTATGTGGGGGCACTGAGGTCACCCATCTGTGTTCAACTCCAGGCCATACCCAAGGAAACTCCCCTTCCTAAGATCACCGCTGTGATGGTTTAAACTCTTAGTCCTTCTGCATCTATTTACTTTGTCAAACTATGGGGAAATTGCTACACAGCTTCCATGTTATAGACATGTATTTTTTGGGGAATACAATTCAATGGAGAACAATGGATACCTTGACCAATGGACTAGAGAGTTGGGCTGGTGTCACTTACGACCCTCAGCTGCTCAGGAAGCCCTATGGGGGGCTTCACAACCTCCCTGTCCACCGGAAGAGAACACTTACTGTCACATTTCATCCCTTGGTGGATGAGTCCATACAGCAAGGACCCGCAGTGATCGCAGAACGTCGGGCTTCCATACGTGTGGATTTTGAACTTGTGCTTGCTCCTCGGGTCCTGGGGGGAGAAGAAGCATGTCTGTCATTCATCCTAGCCATGAAAGGACCTTGCTTTTCAATTAAGCTAAGCTCTGGCCTCACAAGTCACCATGGACCTTTCAAGGTTTGGCAGTAGCAGGGCCAGGCATCCTCTCTGAGTCCCTCAGCGGGTGACGGAGAATTTCTGCCACCAAGCATTTGATGAGCTTGGCCAAACTGGAGTGTGTAATGAATGCCTACATTTCCTCTTCTTTCCAGTATAAGGTGTACATACCTGGCTTTCTGCCACATGCAACAACACCCTTGATGCCAAGCACAATGCCTTAGACATCTCAGTGTCTGTACCCCGACACCCCAATGCAGGCACAGCCCACCCAAACAGAGCAACCACAAAATATGAGGGTGTATTTGCTGAGTCTGCCTGATGGACCTCCCATTGGTGGTGGGCCTGAAGTCACTCAGAACTCCAGGATAAATGTGATACGACTTCCTGGAGCTTCACTGTACCCATGGAAGGGGTCTTTAAACATAAGGCTTCTTTGAAAGAAAAACAATGAGCACTATAAACGAGAATTTTTATTTGTGCTTTTAAAACAAAGGTGGCCATTTTGAAGATGTTCAGAGGTCCTCAGGGTTGCCCTGCATCCTGTCCAGACTCAATGACTTTGCTGTTCTTACAAAACCCACTGCCCCTGAGTCACCTTCAACTCGTAGTGCCCCTCTGCTGAGTCTCCGAGATGGCCTCATATTTCTCTTGCAAAGTGGCAGCACTGGGCTGCGAATCATCAACCTTAAGGGTGGCAGCCCAATAGATAGTGCATAAAGCCACCAGTTCTCCTGGGACGTCGGTGAGTGTGGTTGGGGAAAGCTTTAAAGTCCAAAGACTTTAGAATCCTTCAAATGGCTACCACGTGCAGAAGGATGAATCCTTTCGAGAGCTCTGTGTGCGGTAAACATCTTCTTTAAGTAAAATTAAAATAGGCCTTGGATCCAGACAAAACGATCCAAAAAGGGAAACGATTTGTGCCGCCAGCTACCAGAGACCAGCACCCTCTGTGTCTTGATTTTGAACATGACTTTCTGTGTGGTGATTGATGTTAAAGCAGGTGGACACTGGTGTCTCAGCAACGAGCCACACACACTCACATCTGGCGTGTGTGCAGGAGGAGACCCTCTCCTGTTCCACAACATGACTGCACACCCTGCGTGCCAGGCCTGGGACGAGAGCCTGAAGTTCATTCACTCACTAGGCCTCTCCAGCAGCTCCGTCTAGTCTGTAGGGTGGAGCTGCATTCTGTTGCCTTAATTCAGCTGCTGCCGGGTGCCATCGAGTCAGGACTGACTCGTAACGACTTTCTGGGACAGCAGAATTATCCCGCATGGTTTTCTAGGCTATTTGCTTCTAAGAGCAGATTACCAAGTGTTTGCTCTCGAGGGGTAGATAGCTGACGGGTTTGAAATATCAACCTTTTGGTCCACAGCTAAAGGCCTAATCTTGCGCCACCTGAGCTCCTGACTTCAGCTTGTGTTCTTAATTGTTGTTATGTGTCATCAAGTCACTTGCTACTCATAGCGACCCTATGGAAAGCGGCTCTGAACCCTGCTCTATCTTGAGCCAATGTCATTGTCTCCAACACTCTTACCCCCATTACCCCAGTCACTGAGTCAATGAATCTCATCCAGGGTCTTCCTCTCCTGTGCTGTCCCTCCACCCTCCCAAGCATGATGTCTCTCTCCAAGGACTGCTTCCTTCTTGCAACATACCCAAGTATGTCAGATGAAGCTTCAGGATCCTTGTCTCTAAGGAGTAGCCTGGTTGGTTAATCAACAGAACCAACCCAGGAATCCTTTCTACTCTCCACCTCTTCCCCTTATTCAAAACTGACCTCATTCTCCAGGACCCAGACTGTACAGAGACACAAAGAAGGCTGTCCTTGCTATTCACCTCCTAAGGGCCTAACAGACGTGGTTCAAATCCCCAGCTGCTCCATGGGAGAAGGATGGGCAATCTCCTCCTGTGTGATTAACTGCCTCTGAAGACCCACTGGAGGGGCAGCTGTGAGGCAGTTCTGACTTGACAGAACACAACAACAACAAGGACCTCAGGCTTAGTGATTTAAGAGAGTGTCAATGCTAACTTTGACTCATATGATAATTCACATTGGTTGTTAAAAAATATTTCAATTGTGATTTTAATAAAAGTTGAAAGAAAAGTTGGAACTTTCATTCATGTTTTGAGTGATTTATACACTGACAACTTTTGGAATGTCTCTAGCATGCAGAAAAGCATAAATAACATCAAATGCCAGTTTTGAGAAATGTTAGCATTTCCCTCTCTTTCGCTGTATAATTACTAACCTGTTTTAACAGCAATGTTAATGATCTTTCCAAAGTCAACTAAAAAGTGAATTAAGAAATCTAGCTAGAACTCGACCACTGTCTTTCTATAACAGTGATTCCACTACACATTCCAGAGACATACCCAGAATAAGGACTGGTTCTCTTAACACATTATTTTTCTTTCTTGTGATTTAAAAAAAAAAGGCCATCCCTGTCTGTTTTGTAGATAAAGTTTTATTGGTACATGGCTATGCTCACTGATTTACACACCATCTATGGCTGCTCCTGTGAACGATTGCAGACCTGAGTTGTTGTGTCAGAGACTGTGTGGTATATACAGCCCAGTATATGCTATTATCTGGTCCTCTACAAAGAGCATTTCTCTGTCCCTGCAATACGGTGATCAGGAGCTGTTGAGTCAACTTCCATTCCCAGTGACCCCAAAGGGCAGAGCAGAACTGCCGAAAAGGGTCTGCAATCGTCATGGAAACAGGTCTTCTAGGTCTTTCTCTCATGGGAGATCTCAGAACCACCAAATATTTGGTTGACAACTAAATGCTTAACTATTTGCACCACACGGGCTCCTAAGCCCTGCCTTCTTGCACTGCCATTGAGCTCATCCCAACTGCGACCTTATTGGACAAAACAGAGGTGCCTCATCATGTTTTTTGAGGCTGTAAATCTTAAAGGGAGCAGGTGGCCTCTCCTTTCACCTCAGTCTCTGTAGCATTTTTCAAAGTATGATCTCTACAGCGCATCAACATCACCCAGCACTTGGTAGAAAGAATATAACTTATTTATTTGGCCCCTTCCTAAACGAAGTGAATCAGAAACTCTAGCAGTGGGATCCAATGAGCTGCATCTGCACAAGCCCTGTAGGTGACCCTGGGGACAGAAGGTGAACAGAAGACAGGCCCACTGCTTTGGAAGGTCACTCAACAAATATCCAGTAAACACCTAATGTGTGCTTAAGAGCAAGCGGATGTAGATGACTGACACACTCTGGAGGCAGGTCATGAGTTTATCTACTCAAAGTCTCTCATGAAGCTAAAGTTAATACGGTCTGAGAGGTGGCCTTATACTCCCCTCACTAAAGAAGCCCATCAAGTTTCCAACTATGCCAGGACATCAGAGAGAGAGAAGGCTGAGCAATCGGGCCAATGACAGGATCAACAAAAAGCTCCCTGTTTGGCAGTAAAGATTGTGTCCTACAGCGTGGAGGACACAGTGGACGCCGGAGGAGAGGGCACAACCCATCTCCCCTGCGGAAAGGAGGCACCGACAGCTAACACTCAATAAATCAAGTATGGCAGCTCCCGCGGAGTTCTGGGGAGGATGCCACGTGCCAGGAGGCCCCAGGCGGCTGTCTTGCTGGTCAGCTGTCAGAGAGATCTCAGCTGACATGGCTCCCGGACAACGTGTGTGTCACTTTTCAGGAAAACATAAGCCTTATTCATCCAGTTCCTCAGCTGGGATCTTCAGGCTCGGAAGGTGTAGGAAGAGCAGAAACCATCGCTTCTCCCACCTGCAAATGCCTGGAGCCCGGCCAAGTCTTGGAATCCCTGACAGCCCAGAGTGACATGAGTAGCCACTAACCTCGCCTATGAGTAACAAGGCCGGCAACAGCAGCAGAGCCCTCCTGGGGATCAACAAGTGCAAGCAGACGCTTCACAAAACCCGCATCTCGTTTGAGAGACTCGGGAACAGCAGTCACCAGGATTGCACAGATCTTCACATGGACCCAGCTTTGCCTCTTAGAAACCATGTGGCCTTGAGAAAGTCATGCCTCTTATTCATAAGGAGCTGTGCTGGTAACCCAAAGGCACGTGGTTTGAATCTACCAGTAACTCAGCAGGAGAAAGATGGGCAATCAATTCCTGTGCCATTTACTGCCTCTGAAAACCTAGTGGACGGTCAGCTGTGGGTCAGTTCTGACTTGATGTCATATAACAACAACAATGCCAGCTCTGCCTATGCCATAGGCAGGGTCACACACCAGCTTACAGTAGGCAAAGTTCGGATGGGTTTATACCTTGGTACACGT
>NW_006399798.1:15496692-15566603 GCF_000299155.1 Elephantulus edwardii | reverse complement strand
TGGGCACACACCAGCTTACACTAGGCCAAGTTCGGATGGGTTTACACCTTGGCACACGTGGGAACACACCAGCTTACAGTAAGCAAGATAAGTATAGATTTACTTACTATGAATAGTAGGGTCTCAGCCTCTTTCAAGACCAAGATAACCAACCCGCACTAATAATGACACAGAGCCATGGCAACCCGATAAAGGGTCATCCTGAGGTGAAACTGATTCCAAAGGTAGTGGGTTTGGTTCATACTATTGCCCTCTGGGGGAGTAGTGGTGATACTATCTTATTGGGTAATCCATCCCTGGCTGACAGTGACTCAATTTAAAAAACAGTGTGAAGCGGGGCTACAAACCAGTTCATTCCGGTTGGAGCCCCTACTGACGGGTGCATTTCCATCCAGACAGAGGTAATCAGATTCTGCCCTTTAACTATCCCCCCAGGTGAGCTGTATGTATGTTGATCCATAGCCCAGATCAGAAAAGGCCCTGCAACCAGAACACGCTTCGCAAACCATGTTCACGTGTCACCATCGCCACTGTCTCCAACGGGACCAGTCTTTCCAAGGAGACTGCTTATCATTCCTGCTCAGAGCGGCGAGTGGATGAGAATCTCTGATCTTTAGGTTAGCATGTGCTATGTTGCCAGGGCTAAGCTGCCCACCAGAGCACCTCTTAACAAATTCAAAAGGTAGTTATGATTATTAACCAGAGATCTGAACTCCAAGGTGCAAAAGGTTTTCTAAAAACATGCCAGTGACTCGGGGCTAGACGAATAAAGCTAACCCACTTCCTTGTCTCACAGGTGAGCAGAACAGAGACCAAGAAAGTCGAGTGGGCTCTGCCCCGTCCACCGTGTGCCTCGCCTGGATGTCCTGGGCTTTCGACATCCTCTCAGCTGCAGGACAAGCCCACTGTGTGCACGCACAGACGGAACTCGGGAGCACGGAGCTCTCTGCCAGTCTAAATAACTTCACCCCATGGGACAGCAGAGCTGAAGAGCAGCAGAGGACAATCTGCAGAGAGAAAGTGGTCGAAAAAGGTCCCTGAGCTTCTGTGTTTCTATCAATAGCCACCGAAAGACAGTACAGCCTGGGCTACGTTGGTTCAGTACGTTGGGTCCTGATTTCTCCATATGGAACGTGAAGGGAGCACGTTTTTAAAGCTGCATCCCATCAATTCCTGAGGTGCTCAGTCCTGGGGAGTCTGAGTGTGAGAGGTGAGGGGGTAGAAGATGGAGGCAGCTGCAAAAATTCAAGTTTGCAGACAACTAGACTAGAAGGTCTCTTTGATTCTACATTGCTTTGTCTCCTTGTTTTAACTTTTTCCTTTATAATTCTTTATGACTCATAAGACGTTGCTAAAATCTGCCAGAAGGATTCCTGAATACTCTCCCCGCAGCTGTCTCCAGTGACAACACACTCGGTAACCACAGCACAGCAGCTGAAGCAGGACAATGACAGAGCCCAACACTATTAACGGACCTATGACCCGAGTGCTTCACCAGATTCAAATGCTCAATGTCAAAGCCAAGGTTTTCACTGTATGTCCTATGACCTGCACACCGTGCTTACAGAAGGGAGAACAAGGTAGTATATGCTGGGCAAAGAGCACCACCCCAAGAAGAACAGCAGAGAGAATGAGCGTGCACATTTGTTGCTTGTTCGTGGATTCTGTAACCTACAGGATCTTGTGTTTAGGGGTCGTGGGAGGATGTCTAAAGATCAATCTTAAAATAGACTCAGAATGCTTTTCTCGAAGTCAAGGAAACACAAGGTCTCTGAGATGTTCTGATCATTGTTCAAAACAAAATCATTTGGAAGTCCAGGCTCAGGGTTCACTCAAAGCATGGCACCAGATTGGGGGGTGAGGTGGGGGATAGCCACTGTGTTTGTAAAGTTGAGGGTCAGTAAAAAAAGACAGCCCCTCAGTGAGATGGATTGACGCAGTGGCTGCAACCACGGGCTCACACAGGACTGGGCAGGGTTTCTCTCCGAGGCGCACAGGGTCGCTGATGATGGTCAACAATAATGAGAACGAGAGTCCCTGGCAATTCACAGGTATGCAAGCTATGGTCTTCCGGGGGGTGCTGTAACTGGGACTGTTCCCCAGGGGCTGGAAAGCAAGTTCCATGACAGCTGCTGTAGGAACCACACAAAGAATGACTGCTTGGTGTTCAGACAAGCCTTCGGGTGGCTAGAGCTGCACATGGGGCGAAGCTGGGTCATGGAGGAGAAGCTAAGTGGCCTGCATTCGAGTCTCACCTGTCCTCAGGCTGTGAGAGAGAGCAGTGTTGGGTGGACTGGCCCCCAGCAGACAGCCCTCCCCAGGGCTGGCCCTCAGGCAGCACCCTGCTGTTTTCATCTGGGCCCTGGCTTTGGCCCTTCCCTCCACTTTTCATAAACACCTTATCCCAAATTCCATCTGCCTGAAATACCTAAAAAGTCAGCCCCCAGGGTGCTGGCTTCCTTCCAGGAAGCCACTCCAGATGTCAGCACCAGGTAAGATTTCCCCTTCCCTGACCTCCCGGAGCTGGGTCTGTCTTATGTATCACTTGTCACTGGTCTGCCCTTTACGGTCATGCCTAGGCCCTCTCTCCACTTTGCTTTATGTCTCTCTCTCGTAGGGATACACGAGACAGTCTGAAAAAAGAGGAATGAGAAGCTAACAAGTTCATTGATGAAAGCCTGTGTCATTGTCATTGTTAGGTGCGAAAAACAGACTGAAGCCTTGCCTCGCTCACACCTGTGACTTCTAGAGAAAGATCTCACAGACTGGCAGGGCTCAGAGGCACCGTGGATTTGGTTCCTGGGCCCACAAGTAAGCAAATATCACCGTATTTCCTCCTGGTCAACTTACTGCCTCTGGAAATCCACTGGAGGGTCAGCTATGAATCTGACTCGATGGCACACAACAGCAAAGAGTATTTGAAGTTTATATTTAAACTGTTGTTGTTGTTGTTGTGTGCCGTCGAGTCGCTTGTGACTCATAGCAACCCTATGTACAACAGCCCTAAACTCCGCTCTGTCCTGTGCCAATCGCACTGTCTCTGACACTCCCACCCCAATTATCCCAGTCACTGAATCAATCCACCTCATAGAGGGCCTTCCTCTCCTGCGCTGTCCCTCCACCCTCCCAAGCATGATGCCCCTCTCCAAGGACCGGTCTCTCCTCACAACATGTCCAAAGTATGTTAGACGGAGCCTCAGAATCCTTGCCTCCAAGGAGCCACCCAGTTTAACCCTTTCCAGGACAAATCTGTTTGTTTTCCTAGCAGTCCATGGTATTCTCAATACTCTTCTCCAGCACCACAGCTCAAAGGCATCAATTCTCCTTCTATCCTCCTTGGTCATTGTCCAACTCTCTGATGCATAACAAGTGATTGCGAAGACCATGGCCTGTATCAGACGCACCTTAGTCTCCAGAGAGACACCATTGCTCTTCAGTACTTTGGAGAGGTCCCTAAAAGCAGACTTTCCCATGGCAATGCGACTTTTAATTTCCTGGCTGCTGGTGCCAAGACTGTTGACTATGGAGCCAAGCAAACTAAAGCTGTGTACAGTCTCAATCTCTTCACCATCCATCCTGATGCTGCCAATTGGTCCAGTGCAATGTGGTGGATTTGTGTACTTCCAAGTAGCTGACCCTCCGGTGGGTTTTCAGAGGCAGTTATTCGCACGAGAGGAGATTGCCCATCCTTCTCCTGAGGAGCGGCTGGTGGATTCGAACCACATGCAGCTGGGACTGCAGCGCAGCTTCTAGCCACTAGGCCACCAGTGCTCCTCTGGTGAGCAATAACACTGTGAAAACCTTTGCTGTTCCTGAGAATTACTCGAATATGGCAGAGACATGGAGTGAGCACATGTTGTTGGAAAAATGGTGCCAACAGATTTGCTCAGTGCAGGACAGCCACAAACCTTCAAGTTAAAGAAACGCAGTGCCTGTGAAGTGTAATAAAGCGAGGGGCATGGAAATCAACTGCAGAACACGTCTGTGGGACACGGTGCACGTCTGGCTGCACTTGAGGACTGTGGAGAGAAAAGGCCGTGGACACCAGCTCTTCCCTCTCCCCAAGATGCTAACATTTTCCTATTAGTGCAAGACATGGAATCTTACATCCCTCCTTCTCCCTCGGCTCTGGCAGCCTCTCATTAAGTGCAGTATGAAACCTACTGTCATATGTCGCAAGCCTGACATTAGATTATAATGAAAGGGAGAAACACTCAGCTGAGACACTCCTGTCACTGTCACATACATGGTTGGGGGAGAAACTGAAGGTTTGTGTTGCGGGTTCCCCCCCCCCCCCAAATCACTTGTCATAGGCACAAATGAAGTCTAACCCACATATCCAAATCTGGACCTTTTTAAAACAAAGCCCAAAGTAACAAATAGTTCAAGTTCTACTGAAAGATTTGCCAGTCTGTTTCTCATTGTCTTTGCTTTTATAACGAAGCAATACAGATTCTCCCTTGGAGATACCAACTTGGAAATGTTTCTCATCACCCCTACCAGGAATTTTCAAAGTTCACCACCACCCCTATCATCATTATCTTCATTCTGCTCCATTGTAATTTGTTAAAACCCAAGGATCTGCACTGCACAGAATGGGTCCTAAATCACCAAGACATCCTTTCAATATAGTAATTTGAGAAAGGAGCCCTGGTAGTATAATGGGATAGGGATTAGATTACAAACCTAAAGGTTGGCGGTTCAAGCCTATAAATTGCTACGTGGGAGAATGATGTGGCAGCGTGTATCTGTTAATTTCTAAAGCCTTGGAAACCCTACAGGTGCAATGCTACACTTACCTATAGGGCTACTGTGCAGTGGAACTGCCTTGACAGCCGCGAGATAACCTTTGAGAGGAGTAACATTGGAAGGTTAGAAAGGAAGTCTATAATAATTTGCAGCTGGAAATCTCTAATAGAACTAGTCTAATGCCACCTGGCGCTATTCCTTGGAGAGGGACAGGATGTTGGGAAGGGAGGAGGGTTTGTGAAGGGGAAGACCCTCAACCAGGTGGATTGACAAGGTAACTACTGTAATGGGCTCTGTGTGTCAGAAAGTGTGAGGATGGCGCAGGACTGGACGAGGTTCAGATCTTTTGTTTACAGGGTTGCTGAGTCATACTCAACTCAACAACAACAACAACAACAACAACAACAACAACAACGCCACCTGGAGGATGCAGGCAATCAGTAAGGCTTTATGGCAAGGGGACTGATATTTAACAGGCATCACTACACATGTCTTCTTAATTTGATGAGCAAAATAATGCGTCTGTTGGCTGGAGGGTGTGCTGGCTTTAACTTCCCACTCGTATCGGAATGCCTCCATGGTGCTCTGGTGGTACAATGGGTAAGCTCCAGGCTGCTAATCAGAAGTTCTCCAGTTCAAAGCCACCAGTGGCTCACCTGGGGAAAAGCTCTAACGGAGCTGTGGCGTTGATGTGGACTCAGAGAGATGATACAATGGTTTTCCCAGGCTGTAAGCCCTGACCGCTTGCCTTTCTCCCATGAAAAACTGGGGGATTAGTAAAGGATCATGCCACCAAAGCTCCTTCCTGTAGGTTCTGGGTTAGGGAGCCCTATGAGAGGGCTCAACTCTGTCACACTGGGCACTGCGATTGGGTGGCACACAACAACAACAACAACATACTGTCCCAAAGGTTCCTTTGAGGAACCAAAACGTTGTCCTTTAAGACTTGGCTCATGGTTTAAATGCTGTTAGAAACTGTTTTTAACTGAGCAAAGCCCCAGGGTATGACTTCCCAAAGCAATGGAGCTCCTTCAAGCTGCTTCCTTTAAATACCAAGGAAAATTCTTCACATTGCTTTGACTTCACCATCTGATCTGTTCTCATAAATCAGGCATGTCAGCCAGGCTTGGGTCTAAATGTCACCCACATGCTGACTACATAAGCAACACCCCAAACACTGCTCCTACGGTGAATCCAACATCATTCCTGCGATCTTCAACCCCAACTTTATCATTACAGTGCTGGAGGAAACACGACCAGGTGTTCCTCAGAGGCAAAGAGGGTGAACCTGCACCTCACATATGTTGGATGTGTTGTCAGGACAAGGACATCAAGCTGGGAAAGTGAGGGGCACTTTCGATGGATTTCCACAGTGGCTGCAGAAATGGGCTTCAGTGTGGATTGCGAGGGTGAGGCAGGGCAGGGAAGTCTCTGCTCTGCTGTTCACAGGGGAACTATGAGTCACAGTTGACTCAAAAGCACCTAAAAACAGCATGATTTTAAAATCCCTAGTTTTAAACATTTTTATTGACATACAAGTATTCCCAAGCCCGATCATCTGATTCATGTAATTTACATAACGTGGGTCATCACTGTCATTGTTGTCATTGCGTCCTATGAGTCAGAACCAACTCACAGCTGACCCTCCAGAGGGTCTTCAGAGGCAGCATCACTTACAGAGGAGACGTCCCATCTTCCTCCATGGAGCAGCTGGTGGACGCGAACGGGGCACTTCTGCATCAGTAGCACAGTTGCTTACCTACAGCTAAGCCCAGAGAACTCCGTATCATTGTAATCCGGTGGTCTAGTGGCAAGAAATTGTGCTGCATTCCCAAAGGCACCAAGTTTAAGGCCACAAGCTGCTCCGAAGAAGGATGGGCAATCTTCCCCCAGGGGATTAACTGCCTCTGAAAACTGCTGGAGGCTCAGCAATGGGTTAGTTCCAACTCTATGGTACACAACAACAACAACAAGAGTGAGCATTTCCTGGGTAGTACAACTAGTGTGCTTGGCTTCCAACTGATAGATTCAAGGTTCAAGTCCATCTAGAGGCATCTTGGAAGAAAGACCCAGGTATAGATTTCTGAGAAGTCAGTGACTGTGAACTCTATGGGGCACAGTTGTGCTCTGCCGCACCCTGGGCCTCCAGGTGTTGGGACAAACTCAGTAGTAATTAATTTTTAAGATTCCATATTAAGCAAAGCTCTCATAGGCCCTCCCTGGCTTTCATTAATAGACTGGTCCTTCGGCCACTGGGACCTCTGATGACTCTGATACTGTTAAATCTTTTCTAAGAAAGAACCAGTAAGTTTCCATTTCTGATTACAGCTGATTTTTGATCTGTAATGTAACCCTGTTTTATGCCAATGGACAATATTCATCTTTATAGTCTGACTGACTTGTCAAACTAGGCATTGGTAAGTAGAAGAATTCTTATGAATCTTTTGTTCAGTTATGCAAGATATTGTAACCATTAAATGTGAAGCACCAACTGGCTTTTAAAAAAAATTCTAGATAAATCTCCACCAGCAAGATAATGGCTAAATAAATTACAGTGTATTTATACTATGGAATGCTATGCAGCCATTAAATCAAATGAGCTAGATATTTCTGTCACAACATGGACAGATCACGGAGACATACCGTCTAAAGAAAAAGGCAAATCTCTGTATGAGACATAAAATATAATGACATTTATGTTTAAAAAAAAAGGACTGGAAATAACCCCTAGTACATCGAATAATAACATAGGAATTTCTATGTAGATCTCTATGTTAGTTGTCTCTGGGGAAATCTGGGGGAAGAGCTAGATTTAAAAAAGTCAGGAAAGCAGTATTTCACATCTAAAATTATTTAAGTTAAAAAAGAAAACAACAAAATACACATGCATTCATGTATTACTATGGATACTAGTTAAATATATCTGGCCATAATTCAGCTAGTTCACAAGTGAGCTAGTTCACAAGTGAGCTAGTTCACGAAGACTTGGGGACACACGTCATTTCTGATGGAGGCCTGAAGGGCTACAAGTAACTGACATGCTCCACTGCTAACTGAAAGGTTCTAGGTTCGAATCCCCCCCTGCAGCAGTTCAGAAGAAAGGCTTGCTAATCTATTTCAGAAAATCAGCCAAGAAAAACCTGGTGGAGAGGAGATCTAATCTGCCTCACACCCACTGCATGGGAGGAAGGGACTCGATGCTACTGAATTGTTGGCTCAGACCTAATTTTTAAATGAATATGTGGCTATGTGGCATCACCCAGCATCAGGCAAAATTAAAATCTTAATTAAAAGTCATGTAATAACCAAGATCGTTTTACTTTGCAACAAGTTTTATGTGTGTCATCATCTGTGGACATCATCAACTGCATTTCCTCCCCACCAATTACCAACCTCCAAAAGAATCTTAGTTTGGTAGGAAGTTCTGATGTACAAAGAAAATGTTTAGAATGTTGTAAGTCTTAAAACCACCCAGCCTAACCAGTGTTCACTTGAAAAAGGAGGTGCGATGATCTTTAAATCTTAAACCCAAAATATCCCTTGACATCATCTTAAAACCAAACGAAAGTTTAGCTCAGTTAGTCAAACAAGTCTGTCTTAAGAATTAGATAATTTTCTGCAAAAGAGAAGGAGAAATGTCAGAAGTCATCAATGGCTCCAAGATCGCCCGTGCAGGAATGATTCCTCTGTCAACATAACCTTAACCAAAGGGTAACACTGGTTCCATACGCAAAATGGCCAAACCCGCTGCTGTGACGTTGATTCTGACCCGTGGTTACACTCATCCAGGTTTCCGAGACTGACAACTTCTATAGGAGAATATTGTCCACATGTCTCCTAAGGAGTAGAATTCAAAGAATAACCTTGTCGTTACCAGCCCAACACTTAACACACTGCACCACCAGGGCTCCCTACAGAGTCCTTGGGGCTATTTAATACCAGGTTTAATCACAGAATAATGTGTGATGTGCTGTTAAGTTGTTTAAACGCAGTATTTCTTCGATTATAAGAATATGATTACACGAATCCTTTGGTTTTGTCAACTCTTTCTACATTGAATGGCATTATTAACTGAGCAGAGGGCTTTTAATTTTTTTCCTCTCCTTGTCCTTTAATGACTACATTCTTTTAAAACATTACTGATGTAGTTCAGAATCACTACTTACCACAATATTGTAGCTAAAACACTAGAAAATCTGGCTAAATCAGAAATCATAAAAATATCAACAGCAACGAAAATGACAGAGTGCTTATGAATGTACAGAAGCAGCCCCGTGGTGTGAAGGACTTGTAACTGTGGAGGCACCCTGCTCTCTCAGGGGACCACTGCTGCTGTTGTGCACCGTAGGGTCAGAACCAACTCAGGGCCCCAGAGCTGACCCTCCAGCGGTTTTCCAGAGGCGCTGAACCACCTAGGTGGAAAATGTCCATCTTTATCCCGTGCGCTAAGTTGTGGATCTGAACCACTGACCTTTAAAACAAATTGGCAGTGCAACAATGAATGAATGGAAACCCAAAATCTCTGTAAATGTTTATGAAAATTAATAAAATATAGAAAAAAAATGCAAAAAAAAAATTGGCAAGGGAGCTCTGGTGGCCTAAAGGCAAGAAGCTGCACTGCAATCCTGAAGGCCTGTGGTTCCAATCCACCACATGCTCTGTTGGAGAAGGAGGGGCAATCTCCTCCTGTGCTGGTCGGATCTGTTTCAATGGTACACAACAAGAAAAAATAAAAGTAAATTGGCAAAGAGTTTTCCACCTTGTAGATATACTGATGCACTTAAGCCAGGGTTACGGAAAATGTTTCTATTGTTAATGTTCTGTTGTTGTAGCTTATGTTATTGTTGTTTAAGTAAAAAACTTCTGCTGAAACAGTGCACAAAACTGTACAGATGGTCCTTCTGTAGCTCTGGGTCCTGCTGGTAACACGACAGGATTGGATGCTGCAATGAATACATGATGGACTCGAACAATTATGACATCATTTGCAAGAAGACTAATTTGTACCTGACAAGAATGTTGGAGGGGCGTCATGCTGGTGTAGTCCGAAAGGAGTTGTGCTTCTAGCCCAAAGGCAGTCCTTTTCTGGTGGTTCGAATCCACCAGTCGTTCCATGGGAGAGATGGACAACCTCCTCAGGTCAATTAGTCCTGGAAGCCCAGTGCGGGTCAGCCACGAATCAGAAGCAGCGTGACAGCAATGAGAGACTGTTGGCAGCTCCCAGAAGCTGGCATTTGTTCAACTAATTAAGCACAAACACAGAGGCAGAGGTATAACCTTGTCTTCTCCTGGACTTCAGAGCCTGAAGGGCTGTGGCTATTTCTCCCCCTTGATACCCTCATACCTTATGCCGGTCGCTCACCACTCCCAGGAAATAATTTCCAAATAGCAACTTCTAGAAACACATGGTGGTGTTGTTATGCACCACTGAGTTGGAACTGACTCACAGCTGACCCTGCAAAGGGTCTTCTGAGGCGAGGAATCACACAGGAGGAGACTGTTCATGCCACTGGTAGATTTGAACCACGTGCCTTTGGGATAGCAATTGCGCTCCTTATCACTAGGCTACTAGAGTTTACCTCCCGATGGTCAACAATCTTTCCAATTTTACCCTTATAAAGATAGATCGATAGATGGATAGATAGACTGATTGATAGGCAGTCAGGCAGACAGACTGAGGCTCAATGTTAAGACCACAAAAATTCTCACCACTGGACCAATCGGTAGCATCAGGATGGATGGCAAAGAGATTGAGATTGTTCACAGCTTCAGTTTGCTTGGCTCCATGGTCAACACTCTTGGCACCAGTAGCCAGGAAATAAAAAAACGTATTGCGATGGGAAAGTCTGCGGTTAGGGACCTCTCCAAAATACTCAAGAGCAACAGTGTCTCTCTGGAGACTAAGGTCCGCCTGATACAGGCCATGGTTATTGCAATCACTTGTTATGCATCAGAGAGTTGGACAATGACTAGGGAGGATAGAAGGAGAATTGACGCCTTTGAGCTGTGGTGCTGGAGAAGAGTATTGAATGTACCATGGACTGCCAAGAAAACAAACAGATTCATCGTAGAGAGGATTAAGCCAGGCTGCTCCTTGGAGGCAAGGATTCTGGGGCTTCGTCTGACATACTTTGGACATGTTGTAAGGAGAAACAGGTCTTTAGAGAGGGACATCATGCTGGGTAGAGTGGAGGGACAGCGCAGGAGGGGAAGACCCTCTATGAGGTGGATTGATTCAGTGACTGGGGTACTCGGGAGGGTTTGTCAGAGGCAATGAGATTGGCACAGGATAGAGCACGGTTTAGGGCTGTTGTACATAGGGTCGCTATGAGTCACAAATGACTCGACGGCACATAACAACAACAACAACAACAACAACAACAACTATACTTTAGTCATTGATTAGTTTTCAGTGGAGCTCTGCTGGTGGCACAGTCAGCAGGAAGTGGGGCTGTTAAACCCAAAGGCAGCACCTCTCTGTTGGTTCAAATCCACCAACAGCTACCAGGAGAAAGATGGACAATCTCCTCTCTTTAATTTACAGCCTCCGAAAACCCTCTGGAGGGTCAGCCATGAGTTGGCAACAGCATGAATGAATGAAAATTAGTTTTTCAAGGTCTTGTTAATAAGTTTCTTTGTATAGGAAACATCAGATTCATTGTAACCAAAGGAGAAATGAAAACAATATAGATTAATATTTTGGTCATTTTCTTCAAGAAAGAGATGGAAATGTGTTCGCGTTTGCTAAGGAATCACGCTAAAGAGACTAGTCTGTTATTTTTTTTCCAAGTTAGTGTTTTACTCTTTATGACACAATTATTATAAGAAACTGTGCCTTTCATTTAAAACCTTATGAAGACTATCGACTTTTCATGGCTCAGTTTTCTTAACAGCATTAGTATGGCTGTTATTTTTAAATTAGCATTCCATCTAAGATGTTTACTGTATAGTTTGTTACCTTACAGACGTAAGATAGCAGACTTTAACCAAGTTCACTAAGCCTAGACTCCTGGGCATTCAGCTTATTTCCAATATTTCACTATTAAAAACAATATTGCCATCAGCGTCTGGTGAGCACACTGGACAAGTATCAGTTTCTTACACCAAACAAATAGCACTGCTATCAAGTTGATTGCAACTCATAGAGACCCTCCACTGGGGTTCTGAGGTTGTAAATCTTGACGGAGACAGTCCATCTTTCTCCCACCAAGTGGCTGGTGGGCTCGAACCTCCAACCTTTTAGTTGGCAGTCTGACACATCATGCACTCTGCCACCGGAGCACCTTAGGCCATCAGCTTCTTAGGCCAGCATTAAATAAAAGGGGAGTGTTGCATCTTCTGTGGTGTTTTATCATATAGATGAATTGTAACCAGCGTCACCAATCCCCAATTACTGGGTGTCTCAGTTATTTCCAGTGTTGCAATATGACACACAACATTCCTGCAAATGTTTATGAAAAGATTGTGCAAGTGTGAATGGGGATGGGATGGGTACAAAATAGAAAATTTAGAAGTCATCCATTTCATTAGAAGCCAGGGGTCTCTTTATAATCAACGCCCTCTAGCTTCACTGGATCCTTCCGAGCCTTCTAGATACGCTTGTATGCTTTTTAGCCAGTTTGCATCTTGGCTAAAAAGTGATATGCATGTCTTCGTCTGGACTTGATTCCTGGTGGGGCGGGCATCTGTCCACAAACTGGGACTCTCCCATCTGCTCCTTGGCCGTCGAAAACCTCCAATTGCTAATCACTTGCTGTGACATTTTCTCCTCTCCAACGGCAGGGAGGCCTTCTCTCCTTAAGAATTTACTGTTCTTACTGACGTTCTGCTAGCTTCCAAAAAATCAGGAATTGAGCAACACGACATTTCAGGGATTCTGTTGTTAGTGACTTTGCAACAAGTTATCAGGTAAGGGTGGCAGGTCTGAAAGGTCTGGTCTGAAGTTATAAAGCAGGGGAACATTGTACACCTCTCTCTCTCTCTCTTGTCTCTCTGGCTATAATCTCCTTGGCATTTGGTTTTGCACTGACAAACCAGGCTTACTTGGACAGATCAGACTCAGGAAAAGCACATCTCACTTTCGGCAGGAAGATCACTGTTGAAGGAACAAGTGTGGTCCCTGTTAGGGGTTGAACTGTGTCCCTTCAAAACATGTATTTTCAGTAGCTTCGTATGCCTGAGAAAGTGGGACCTGAAGCACGAAAAAGGGAGACAGAAGAACTTCCACCTTTGCACAGTGGTCTTGGTGAAGACTCTACCATGGGCTGCCAAAAGAATGAATGAACAGATTGGTCTTGAACTTCCACCTTTGCACAATGGTCTTGGTGAAGACTCTACCATGTGTTGCCAAAAGAATGAATGAACAGATTGGTCTTGGAACAAGTGCAGGCAGAATGTTCCTTACACACAAGTCTGCTGAGGCTTCCTCTCCTGCACCCTGGCACGGGATCAGGACAGGCCAGACTCTGAAGAAGAACATGACGCTTGGAAACATAGAGGATTAAGAGGAATAGCTTCACCAAGCTGGGTGGACACAGTGAGGAGGTGGGCGGACATAGTGACCACGATGATAGGTTGAAGCAGTGAAGAGATTTATGAGGATGGTACAGGATCAGGCAAGTCCAAGTCCATCTGTACATAATGTCAAAGTAGAACTTAACAACCACAGACAGGCTGAAAACTCTAACCCCTACACTGTCGATGTAATCCCATTTGAGAAGAGAAGGAGGAGTGGTATCCACTTCCATAATAGCTTGCCTCTGAAAACCCTGTGAACCTGGAGAGAGGATGAAAGGCACCCAAGTGTTGAGGACTCTCCTTCATAGCTTTGCTATGAGTTGCCTGTGACTCGACGGTACTTAACAACAATACTATCAACATAGAGAGAGAGATCAGCTGGCCCAATGGACAGAAAGCGATGCTACCAAGCCATTGGTGGGTGACTTTTAATCCGCTGCCCTCAGGCCTGTCTTTCATTGTTTTTGTTCAGACATTCCTCTAGGTCGTATAGCCCTGGTGTACAAGTTGCCATACCTTTTGGTTGCTGTGAAGCTGAACACCGTGACACTGGTGTGTCAAATGCATTAATGATTGGCTACTCAATGTGGACAGAGAGTGGGGTGGAGCTCCCCGATTAAAACAAGCTTGGAAGGAGGAGTGGCATCCACTTCCATAATAGCTTGCCTCCGGAAACCCTATGAACCTGGAGAGAGGATGAAAGGCGCCCAAGCATCGAGGACTCTCCTTTATAGGGTCACTATGAGTCAGTCGCCTGCGACTCAACAGTTAACAACAACAACAACGAGGTAAAACAGGGCAGAAAACTAGACCAAATTCAAATCAATCTTGAATCATGACGACCCTCCGTCCAGCTCCTGAAAGGTGTACCTCTTCACTGGAGGCACTGCCCGTCTTCCTTCCCTGGAGTGGCTGGTGGGTTTGAACCCCTGACTTTTCAGTTAGCAGCCCCACCCATGAAGCACTCCACCGCCATGGCTCTTTTATCAATGGTAGGCTGCATATGAAAGAAATAATTTTTGAGATTAAAAAAAAATGAAAGTAGATTAGGTTGAGAGAAGTAACCACAAATGGAGGGAAGTGACACACCTCCTGAGAACAGCCAGGGAATGCAGGAAACAGATGCTGAAAAGACATTGAGACATTGAGCCTGGAGCTAACAGAGAGGCAGAGAAACTTCCCCTCAGAGTGGGCGCCATGTGTTCAACTCCCAGCCTCCTGTACTGTGAGAAAACAGACTTCTGCCCCTGAGAGCCATGCCTTTGGGTATCTTGTTGTAGCAGAGCCACTGAACAGACACTAAGTGCCTTCAGCATTTGCCCATTTATGCAGCTCCATGACCCACCCATCCACCTCTCAGGGTGTCACATGCTGTCCACTTGCTGCCACTGGGGTTTCAAATATCTGCAGGATCATCTGGGGGAGACAAGTTTCAGTGGAAGTTTCAAACTAAGGCAAGAGGTCTGGTGAGTTACTTCCCCAAACCAATCAATTAAAAGTCCACAGATGACAAGAACGTGTTTTCCAATATGGTACTGGGATGTGGGTCCCCTGGTTCGGAAGGCCCTAACCATACACCGTGGCTGCAGCAATGGACTTGTTGGAGATGAGATGGTGTCGAGCGGGGCAATGTTTGTTCTATTGTCATGGGGTTGCTGTGAGTCAGAGCAGACTAATAACATTAGGCGTCCGTCCTCAATATGGTTCAGGCATCACTGTTTGGGAGCTGTGGCTGGAGGATACGGAGTAGGTACAAGTGTCAATCTCTTTTTTCTTTTCTTTTTTTTTAACAAGAGACAATATACACTTCCTTCCAGCTTCAGTTTTCAGTGTGTCCTAATCAGTGTCTCCCTCAACTCAACCTTGAAATGAATGACAAACACAACACTTGTGGAGACAACTCAACCGAGAACAAGCCACTCAGGCCTCCAAACCCGCATCTCTACAACCACCAGAGGAAGTTTTCTCTTTCAGAGGAAATCTACTATGAATATGTGAAATGAATTGGGGTGTTTGTGAGAGAGAGAGACAGAGAGAGAGAGAGAGTGTGTGTGTGTATGTGTGTGTGTTTAAGTCAAACAAAATTATCACTGATGTCTACTGTGTCATAATTGAGAGAGAATTCAGAGCCGTTTGTTGGGACAACTGTTTTCTTTTCAGGTCTTCTCTCCTTCCGTAGAAAACTATCTTCCAGTACATTCCAAGTCAAAGCCACTCTGCAGGGCAGAGGAGAAAAGCCCATTCCATTACTAAGGCTGCATTATTGACAAAAGTAGCCAGGCTCCTAGAGTGACTGGGGGTTTTGAACTGCTAATCTTCCTGTTGGTAGCTCAATGCTCAATCCATTGTTCCACCAGGCCAAAGGGGAAGCTGTCTGAATGGCACTTGGCATAAAGAGGGGCAAGGGATCATTTTCTTTAGTTTGAAGACACAGAAAAACTCATGACTGCTAATATTTTAACAGAAAAACAAATGATATCAAAATCCAAAATAAGAGGCAGCCAGCAGGCTGGTATCACCAACTTAAAGGTAAACCCCACCCTCACTTCCACTCCCACTGGCAGCCCAGACCCCAAATGTTGTTGTTGATTGCCTTTGAGTCAAGCACAACTTATAGCGACCCTATGAACAAAAGGCCTGAAGCCTTTCTATAACGACGTTTATCAAAGTTCGCAGTTTCCGGAGGCATGTTGTTTAGGAAGTGGATGCCACTCTGCTTATTTCTAATTTACCTGTCTGTCCAGAGGGAAATGAAACCATACAAATGTACAGAACCCACCTTAGAAGTCAAAGTTGCATGTTACTTTAGGTGCCATCTAGTCAAGTGCGACCCATAGCGACCCTGTGAACAAAATATCTGAACCCCGTCTTGTCCCACGCCATCCTAATCCACCTGGTTGAGAGTCTTCCTCTCCTTTGCTGACTCTCCCCCTTCCCAGCATCATGTCCTTCTCCAAGGAGTAGCCCCTTCTCGCAATATGTCCAAAGTATGTGAGGAGAAGCCTCATCATCCCTGCCTCCAAATAGCACTCTAGTTGCACCTTCTCGAAGACACCTCTATTTGTTCTCTAGGCCATTGCATAGTTGCATATTATTTGCATCTGCCTCCACTGATGGACAGCTGGTGGCTACCTATCACCTCTCAGTTGGGAATTGAATCCAGATCTCCTGTATAGACAGCTACACCACTGAACCACCAATGTCCCCACCACAGACATTACAATATCCCCAAATTAGAAGATCGCCTGGTATATTGGGCAACACAACTCATTCTGGGATCTGGAGGCGCAAAGATCTAGATGTCAAAAAACTTAGTTCTTTTCCCAGTAACCCAAATAGACATCAAGCAGGAAGCTTTCGCTCTCCAACTGCAATCCAAAGACTGAACAAAAGAGAAACTATAAATTGAGGTCTAGAAAGAAATGACAGTGGCTCGTTCCCGCCTCAATGTCTCTAGGCTCCCATTTCTATTCTCCGAAGTCATCCAGACTGGAGCAGAGACAGATTCCCTTTCATCCCACTAGGGGGGACTAGAATGACACCAAGGGATTTGAGTCAAAAGCGTTTTCAGATGTGTCACCACCAGGGCTCAGGAAAGCCTGCTGCGGTGACTCTGTTCATTACTCTGTGCGCACTCCTGTCCTTGGGAGCAGTTACCCCGAGAAGTCAGGCTGGAATTGTACCCCATCCCTGGAACACATACAACTCAAACATTTTGTTCTTTCTAACAAGTCACTTGTCTCTTTTTTCTTTGTCAAGCCCACAGCATTTGACAGCCAGGCCAGTCTCGTTTCACAAAAACGCCTAATTGGCATCTGCAAGTGGATATGCTCTGTAGAAGCAGAAGTGTCGACAGAGCAGGTGGCCCGTGATACCTGAGACCACAGGAGTCCTGCTCATGATCTAGGGCAGATGAAAGGTTTACTCGTCAGAAAAGGCTATCACTCAGCGTGGCCCAGCCCACAGGAGTTGCTGCAGTGAGGGACAGGGTTTTCATGTGCACCGCCCAGCAGAGCTGCTCCTAGCCACCTGTGACATGGTGTGTTACGTATCAGGCTGCTAAGCTTAAGGTTGATAGTTCAAATCCACTAGCCACTTGATGAGAGGAAGAGGCAGTCTCCTCCAGTAAATATTTACCACTTCCAAGACCTGATAGAGGGCCACTATGAGCTGGAATGGGAGCCAATGACAAGCAAGGTTTTCCGTTTGTCTTTGTTTTAGACACATGTGAAAGAGACTGGTGGAATAATGATTAAGTGCTTGGCTGCCAACCGAAATGTTTGCAGTTCAAGTCCACCAGTGGCCCTTGGGAGAGAAGGTTTCAAGATCTGCTTCTGGAAAGATTAAAACCAACCAACCAAAACCCAAATTCATTGCCATCAAGTAGATTTCAACTTGGACAGAGTAGAAATGCCCCATATACCAAGGTTTTAGCTCTTTAGGAAAACAGACTTTTCCTAATTTACATGTCTATTTAGTGTTAGATCTGTTAGATCCTACAGGGCACTTGGTGGGCTCTATCTGCTTATCTTTTGGTTGGCAGCTGAGTCCTAAAGCACTACACCCCCATGGTTCCTTCCCTAGGAAACTCCATTCCATAGCACAGGCAGTATGAGATGGACTCATCTTGCTGAAACAGCACATGGAGCTACTGTTGTTGTTATGTGCCACTGAGTTGCCTGCAACTCATAACCATATGTATGTACCATGCATGTACATTAGCTCTGAATCCACCCTAGAAGCACTTGAAATGTGGTGACTTCTATAAGGAACTGAATTGTTTTATTTCATGTCCTTTTAATTCCTTTAAAGTGCCACAGGACACAGCACTGGACAGTGCAAACTGAGGACAGCCTTCCCTGAGGCATCTTCTGTCTGCTCTTGTCCACAACCTTTTCCCGCTCTGCTCCCCGAAGAGTACCATTATCGCCAAGGCCTTCTGGGAGAGACGCTGGACTTTGCTGAAGCAGCTGGACAGAGAGATGCTACTCAGGTGCTGGGTACTCCTCCTCAGCTGGCCCTTTCACTCTAACCCACTGTGCCATCTGAGAGCTGGCCTCCTAGGGGACTATCTGTGGCAACCTCCACTCCACAGGTTCCGGGCCAAATTGCTCCTCACGCTTCACTCTCTGGCATGCAATCATTTCCTCACTCAGAAGCCTCAAGGGCCTCCCTACCGCCCACTTAGCCCAGCCACAGTCTGGCCAGATCCAACAGTGCAGCCTCCTTCGAACCACAGGCTCCGTTAGCAATTCCTGTCCCAGCTGTCTTTGCTCTCTACCTGTCTCCTGTGTGGCAGGCTCCCTCCTTTTCTCCCCTCGCCTCCTCTCATTTTAACTCCTAAATGGTGCCCAGTGGGACAGGTCTGCTGGGCTGGGCTAAATGTTGATGATGAACATATCTCTTTGGAATTCTTTGTCCTCTGTAATGTGTATCTCATTTCTCAGGTTATAGAGGGAGCTATGGCCATTGTTCATAAACACTTAATGATGAACTCCCCACTTTTTTTGTCAACAGCCTGCAAAATTTGGCTGCTGGTATTTTCTTTTCCCCCCTCTTTTAAGTTTTTCATTGGTTTACATATAACCAGTCACATACAGTGTATCGTGTTTTGCATAGGTCCTTTGTGTTTTACACGATCATGAATATACACTGCATTTCATTCATGTACCTTGTGTCTTATACAAGCATCCTTCTGCATTTTATTCAGCTTGTATTTAAAGATCCCTTTCTTCATGCTCTACTCTCTGGATCTTAGTTGCACAGTCCAGCTACAGACTAACTCTGCAGACACACTTGAGGATCAGAAGTCACTTGGACGCAGCCAAACATTACTTCCAATGAGATTTTTGTGGTCAGACTTGAGGCCACTAGAAAGCCAGTATGAAGTCCCTCTCCTCCTTGTCATTCTCTGACTGATGTTCCTTTGACAGTCATAATGAAAGCATATGGAGTAAACCACTGTGTCTTTCAAATGCTCAGGCTTCTGTCCCCAAATCCACTTCCTGCTGCACAGTGGACAAAGCTGTGGGCTGCTGGCTATGGGCCCACTGGCCACTGCAGAGGAGAAAGGTGGGCAGTCTGCTCCCTAGATTCGCCGGCTTGGAACCTGGAAGCAGCAGTTAGTTCTGCCCTGTCCTCGGGGCTGCGGGGAGTCAGAATCAACTTGACCACAGTGGGTTTGGTTTTCATTTGATATTCCAGCAACAAAGCACATATTTCAATGTCATCGTCACTGCACATCTACCCAAGAAACACAAGCTTTATAAAGAACGCTGGTTCTAATTAAGAAGTGAAAGAAGGCTCCTCCTTCCTCAATGGAGCACATGATTCTCTGGGACCAATGACTACGTCATGTTCTAAACAAGTGATGTGATTTCATGAACACCACCAGATTCTACAAAACAGCAGATTCAGAGTGAAGGATGTCCTTAGGCATAAAGAGCAGGAGACAGTGGGGCTTGCTGGTCCTCGAAGAAGAAATAAATCTAAGGCCATTTTAAAAATTGCTTCAATGGATAAAGTCATCATTTTTATTCATGTCAAACAGAATAACTTATAAAAATAACCTCAATGCCACCGTGTCAGTCCCAACTGCATTGGGTTTTTTCGAGGCTATGGGAAGACATTGTCCGTGTTTATCCCTTGAAGCTGCTGGTGGATTCGAACCCCCTAAGATGTGCAGCCGTCTGATTAACAACACAACTTGTCATCCAGGAGACTCTGTGCAGCAGTGATTTCAAACTGCCACGATTCTGCCAAGAGTCAGCCGTTCATATCCACAGGCAACTCTGGGGGGTGAGGAGGGGTAGTCTCCTTACAACCTTGACTTACAGCCTCACCACAACCTTGACTTACAGCCTCACAACCTTGGGAACCCAGCGGAAGGTCGCCGTGGGCGGGAAGTGACTCGCTGGTGTGGGTTTGCCTTTCTGAGGCACTCCAGAGCTTATAGTATCAACAAGAAAATGCGCTTTCACGCAGTGCAAACACTGGGCCATTCTCTAGGGCTGGTGCTATTAGATCCCTGAAACCTTTGTGCTCAAGATTCCATGACCCAGGACGAGTCAGTCCCCAATCCCTGTCACTGTAGGGACCCTCCATTCTGGAGGCACGTGAGGATCTCCACCTGGGTGCTGCTCCTTGGGATTTGCAGTTCTCGGTGGGCAGGCTGTTCCAGACTCAAACCCACTGCTGTCACGTTGAGTTTGGCTCATAGCCACTCTGTAGGACTGAGTGGTAGAGGCCCGAGATGCTCCCACATCTGTCATACAGAAGCAGAGGTGACATCTTCCTCCTGCGGAGTAGCTGGGGGCTTTGAACCGCATACCTTAGCAACTGAGTGCTGAGGGGTTAATATCTGCGGGGACCGGAGGCATAAGCAGGACCAAGTCACTCAAAGAGCCCAGTGAAACTTGCACTGACGAATGGATAGAGATTTATTTTTTACCGCATCACCAAAGGACAGCTTCATTGTGGAACTTCAGGGCTGAGTTATTTTCAGATGCTCCATGATAAAGTGATTCCAAGCCTCAAGGCTATTTTGTTAACTGCAAAATAGATCTATTTCCTCCTCAAAAGACATGCACAGCGTAATTAAGGGAAAGGGGAAGAGAAATTCCAGCTCTACAGGTATGGGAAATGCTGGCACCTTTTCCTGGGGGCTGCTGGCAATGAGATATGGGGACAGGACACAGCCCTTCACAGTGTCGAAAAGGCCGCTGAAGACTTGCTCACTCTGACTTTCAGAACCATCTGGGGTCCTTTTACTGGGACATGAGCTTCTCCTCGTAGCAGGCATTGTTAGGGCCCTGACTCAAGCCCGTGCTCCTTCTTTTGCTTCTTAATGAACTCATCTTTGATATTGTTGTAGAGACAGGTCTCGCTGACACAATGTTCCTCCCAGTTTCTCTTGCAGTTCCGGCTGGCTGTGTGGCCCAGCTCTCTGGTCAGCCAGATGTAATCAGGCCTTCAAACCAGTCCATCCTGACTGGAGCTCCTGGTGAGAAACTGTATTTTGACCTCCGGATGAAGTAAGACTTAAGTTTAAACAAGATCTCCAGTGATTCGTACAGCTCTCTGGGTGATACATAAAACACAGATTGACATAGATAAGAAATGCCAGAGATTCTTTGTGAACTACAGAGTCTGACTCAGTGTATCTGGGATGGAAATGAAAATTCTTTGTAGGGGTCGCAATGAATGCACCAGTTCGTAGTTCTGGATGGGACGTGAGGTACTTCAGGGGGAAAATGTTTTCCCATTTCCTCCCCACTTACTGCTTCCATTTAGCCTTCCACCCCAGAAGTGGAATAGCTATCTGATGAGTAGACAGTGGTGTTGTCATTGAGTGGACTCCATGCGGTTTCATGAACCGAACAAACATCAGGTCCAGAGACGATCTTACTTTCTTTAGAAATGGAATGGTCTGCAACTACCTCTTATTATTCATTTTAATGAAAGTTTACAGAGACTATGGATTTCCATTCATTCATTGTTGCACTTTTCTCCCTACCCACTCCTCCATTCCAGTTCACTCTTCTTTTTAAAAAGTAAAAGAAAAATTCTTTCATTATTATACAATCCCTCCCAAGTCCACTCCTCTATGTCGCCTTCGTTCTGGACTCCAGTCATGACAATAATATTTAATCATATATCCTATCTTAAAGAAGGCTGTTGCACAAGAAGTTAAATGTAGAATTACCATGTGACTCAACAAAAAGTTATGTTCCTAGACATACAATCAAAAGGTATGAAAGCAGAGGCTGAAATAGATAATTGAATAAAATAGTAACATTCATACTCATGGCAGACAAAAGGTGGAAGCAGCCCAAATGCCCATCAAATGACGAATGGTAAATAAAAGGTAAGGTGTCTGTACAAAGGAATATTACTCAGTCATGAAAAAGAATGATGTACTAGTACATGCTACAAGGTATCTGATCTTTGAAACAGCCTAGTAAGTAACAGACGCTAGATACAAGTGTAACATATAGTACGATTTCATTTATATGGAATACTTGGAAGAGCTCAGTCATAGAGACAGAAAGTAACTGATGGCTTCCAGGTGCTGAAGAGAACACTCTGGTGGCTTAGTGGCAAGGAGTTGTGCTGCCAACTCAAAGGTACATGGCTCAAATTCATCAACTAGGCAGTCTCCTCCTGTGTGATTTACTGCTTCTGAAAGCCTGCCGGCGGGTCAGCTCTGAGACTTGATGGTACACAACAAGGTCTGAGCGGAGGGGAAGTGGGGCAGGATTCCTTGCTGAGTACAAGGTTCCCCTGATGGGATGGAATGTTTTATTAGAGTTAGACAGAGGTAGTGGTTGCACAATGGTGTGGATGTACTGAATCCCAATGCACTGTATACCTTGAAACGACTCCTCCTGCTGAGTTCTTCCACCTCAATATATGGGAGGGAGGGGATGGAGACAATGGATTTTCCATAATCTCAGGACAAGACGGATCGCAGACACAGAGCATGCTCGTGACTTTTACCCATGTCCCACAAGTTCTCATCGACTTAGAGAAGAAGCAGAAAGGGTACTTCTCCTTGCTGCTGCCACATGGCAGGGCGATATGGCTCATGGAGGAAGCCGGAACTCTGAAAGCTGCATGAGTCATTCTGTGCAGGACATGGCTCTGGCTCTGGGTTACCAGTGACCCCCACTGCGAACATTTAAGGGAACACCATAGTCATTTAAGAGAATTGGGCATTTTTTGTGTGTGTGAGAGGAAGACCCTCGATGAGATGGATTGATTCAGTGACTGGGGTGATGGAGGTAGATGTGTCCGAGAGAACATAACTGGCACAGGATAGAGCAGGGGTTAGGGAGGTTGCATGTAGGGTAACTATGAGTCACAGGTGACTCGATGGCACATAACAACAATAACAGCATCTTCCGTTCTATTTTTCTTCTTGTTGTTGACCATCCAGCTGAACTCGACCCATCACCGGCCCTCCGACAGGCTCCCGGAGGCAGGCAGTCACACGCAGTCAATCGCATGCGAAGTGACTGCCCATCCCTCCCCCATGAAGCAGCTGATGGACCCGAACTGCATGCCCCCAGGACCGCAGGGCACCCACCTGCCACTAGGCCACCAGGGCTCCACAGATATTTATTTACATTACCATCCAGAAGCCTGTTTTCACAGACGTTTTGGGCTGTTCTTAGGTAACAACCATGAACATCTCAAGCTAGGCTTTCTTCTCTGTGGCTTTATAACCTTATTGAGGGATTAGGAAAGAATTTAGAAAGGAAACTCTGTCATCTGTGCATTGTACAGGCCACTTCATTCCCTCTTCTCCTTTCTCTCTGTAAAAGGCCCTCTAAGAAAGAGGCTTCTCCTCCTGCTGTACCAGTCAGATCTGATTTGACGGTACACACACAAAAATAAAATAAAATAATAATGATAATAATAATAGTTAATAATAATAATAATAATAATAATAATGAAAAAGTCTTAGCCCATCTGCTTTAGGGGGTCCTGGATCAGAGGTGAGGTAAAGGAGAGGGCAGCAGTTGGCTTCCACACAGCCAAGCAACACCAAACCCCGGGGCTTTGAGGAATCTACATGGTGTGGTTGTCCCTCAAACACTCTCACGGATGGAGATAATGATATACATTGAGGGGCATATTATACCCTTCTATTGCATATACAAACCAGTTTTAATAGATATTTTTCCAAACTTCCCATGGGGAAAATAGGCCATGTGAGAGTGCCAGGCAGTCAACTGTCACTTCTTCACAGGGAAAAGAGGAAAACACCCATCAGCCTTCCTCAGATGCAGCCAGCTACCGCACTCCCTGCCCAACACTCTCAATGCCTTTGCCTACACGCTTGGCTAAGAGCTTCCCGGGCCCCACAGTTGCTTGGCAGGGCTGGTAGCTGCCAAAGTCACAGAATGACTTAGAATAGTTCCACAAGCGACAGAGAAGAAGGTGAGAGAAGGGAGTCTCCAGTTTGTTTGCTTTCATTTCCATCTTTGAATCATCAAATCATCATGGAGGGACTCGGCGGCAGGTGTCTCAGTGGAGTCCCTCGTTTGGTCTCAGTGCTCCCACTGACTTAGAATCCCAGATTAAAACCACCAAGACCGAGCGTAAAAAGAGAGACACCTGCACCGCCTGCCTCCTCAGCGGCTGAGAGGCAGGGATGTGCTTTCTGGGGCTAGTCATGCTCCATGCAGGGGAAGTCACCGGAGTCATGTAGGTCCCTCCTCGTCTGCTTCTCTGAGAAAAGCTAACACTTAGGAATGAATAAAAGAGAAACCATGATGGTGACTGGGTAGATGGAAGGAGTGCAGGAAGGGAGAGAAGGAGGAAGGCAGGAGGGGAGTGAGGGAGGAAGGCAGAAAGGGAGAGAGGAAAGGCACTTTGTACCTGAGCAAGTGAGACCCAGCCACCCTACTTGTAAAGCTACAGGACTGCTCTGCATTAGAATCAGCAGTGGCTTTGCCTTTTTAAGAAGATAATTAGCAAAGGTCTGTGTCCCCAGGCTGGCCCTTTAGCAGGTAGACATGTAGTTCAGACTGAGAGCCTCTTCCAGAATACAGGATCTCCAGAGCCAGACGCCCGTATGAAAATTCATGAGCGAGGCCTCCAATCCGCCAGCCCCTTGTTCCTCGACATGCTACTCCTTTCTCTGAGCCACAGAGCCGCTTGATGGCCCAGCACACTCTCCAACTTATACTTCCTCTTACCCCTACCAATTTTTTTAAATCATTATTTTAAAAATCATAATAAGCCTCATATAATAATAAGTCAATCTACTTGCTTTATAAATAAAATATCTGTCACATACGTATCCAAGACAGTATGAGTGCAAAGCACTCTCTCGCTCTCCCTCTCCCTCTCTCCCACTCTTCTCTTCTCTCCATCTTCCCCTCTCTCCCTCTCCCTTTCTCACTCCAGTCCCAAAGGCACACAGTTCAACTCCACCAGCTGCTCTCTGGGACAAGGATGGGAAATCTCCTCCTGTGCAATTAACTGACTCTGAAAACCCACCGGAAGGTCAGCCATGGGTCGATTCCAACTTGATGGTACACAACAACCAACATGCATATACACAGGCAGAGGAAAAAATGAGAATCAATGGGGAATGAATGACTAAATGTTAGCGGTGGTAATCTCAACATCTCTAGGACAAGGTCCTTGCAATAGTGTTGTTGTTGTTGTGTACTGCCACGTTCAAACAGACCCAGAGTTGACCTGCCAGCCGGTTTTCACATGCAGTAATTGACAGGAGGAGATTGTCCATCTATCTCCAGTAGAGCAGGTGGTGGATTTGAACCACGTACCTCTGTATTGGCAGTGCAATTTCTTACCACTAAGCCATCAGAGCTAAGAGAATAATGAACATTAACTTTAATTTAAACATTAAAGTTCAATGTGTGAGGACCTTTTTGTTACGTGTCATTCAGTTGAGTAGGACTCCAAGCAACCTTATGAACAAAAGATCTGAACCCTTTCCCATCTGAACACAAATTCTGCTCAAACAAGAGACTATATTGAATAACACTATACTTCTGGCTCCAGAAAAGGCCCTGAGAAAATGGTCTGCTGCCTCTTGGCCTGACAAAAATCCCATTATTAGTTCAAAATTCTAATAGGCGTTCAGCTCTCACTGAAACAACAAGGCCCTACGCTTCTGGATAATCACGGATGTGCTTTATTCCAGAAGTTCTTCATGTCCTTGATGAGAACGTCATTTGACAAAGGCAGGTCGTGGGGTAATCAGGAGGCTCTACTGCGCACTGACCCAATTACAACATGTTTTGTATGAAATAAGGGGAAATAATTCACCCACCTACAGCCCCAGACAGAAAAGTGCCCATGATTTCCTCCCTATTTTCGACGCCGGCTTTGAGAGCTGGGGCCGGTTCCAAACCAGCCCCTGCATAATTCACCAAGACGGATGGAAGAGGCTCCTTAGGGACAAAGCTTGGCCTGCTTCTCTAGGTTCAGCTGCAAATTTGCTCTCTGTTTTTGATGTCAATGGCCCTATAATCCTCCCCCTTTGATATCGGGGAAGCTGGTGTAAGTCAGAGGAGAGCAGGAGACGTCTGGTGGCAGCCCGGGAGAGCTCCTCTGAAGAACAAAGTCTGCCTTCAATCCCCACCAATGAGCCGGGAGGGAAGAGCCGCGGAACCAGATGCCACAGATGAAGGGAACACTTGCTCCTGGGGAGGACCAGAGGCACGACGCTGGCCACACAGTCCTTTTCTAAAAGCCAGGCGGTCTCCCCAGCCCCAGTGGGCCCTGCAAGGAGACAGCTCTCTCTCTTTGATCAGGGGCTGCTCAACTCCTCGTTAGGAAAAGAGCGGGGATGGCATTCCACATGCATTCTATGTCACCTTTCCAGAGGCTATCTTTTAGAAATGCTTTTCATCAGAATTATAGATGAGGACCTTGATTTTATTTAATACTGCGAGCTAGCTTCTCAGCTCCGTGCCCTTGTCTCTGAACTCTGACCGAGCCACAGGAAAGCAAGGGTCCCTGCTCCCCCTAAGAAGCTGACCTTGACCTGACCCTGTACTCCCCCCCCACAGCCCCCAGTACTTCTCATTGCCCTGTGAGCTTCCTCGTGCCCTTGTCCCCTCTCCCAGCTTATCTCTCTACAGTCTAATTTCCACATACTCCTTTTCCTCCCTGTTTCCTTTGGAACTCACAGAACTTACCACAACTGTAATGAATTAATCGTGTGATTATTTTAAACCAAAAGCAAATCAAACCAAGCCAAACCACATACTCCTCTGCCCCCACTGTTGCTGAGGCAGTTCTGACTCAAAGTGACCCTCTGTCTAGTTTTGGAGGCTGTAAATCTTTACAGGAAAAGTCCGCCCATTTATTCCCCTTGGAACAAATAGTAGTTTTGAACCACTGACCTTTTGGTTAGCCGTCACATAAGCTATGTATGCACTTTGCCTCACATACTTTGGGCATGTTACTAGGAGGTGCTATTCCTTGGAGGACATGATGCTGGGAAGGGTGGAGGATTGGCGAAGGGAAGAAGTCTCAACCAGGTGGATTGACACGGGGACTCAATGGGCTCTTGTGTGCCAGGAAATGTGATAGAATGGGGCTAGAACAGGGTTCAGCTCTTTTGTCCATGGGGTCTTTATAAGTTGTTCCTGACTTGACAGCAACTATCAACATGTCTCTCTCTGGAGACGAAGGTGAGCCTGATACAGGCCACGGTTTTTGCAATCACTTGTTATGCATCAGAGAGTTGGACAATGACTAGGGAGGATAGAAGGAGAATTGACGCCTTTGAGCTGTGGTGCTGGAGAAGAGGATTGAATGTACCATGGACTGCCAAGAAAACAAACAGATTCATCCTAGAGAGGGTTAAACCAGGCTACTCCTTGGAGGCAAGGATTCTGGGGCTTCATCTGACATACTCTGGACATGTTGTAAGGAGAGACAGGTCTTTGGAGAGGGACATCATGCTGGGTAGAGTAGAGGGACAGCACATGAGGGGAAGACCCTCTATGAGGTGGATTGAATCAGTGACTTGGGTAATCGGGATGGGTGTGTCAGAGGCAATGAGATTGGCACAGGATAGAGCACGGTTTAGGGCTGTTGTACATAGGGTCGCTATGAGTCGCAAACGACTCGACGGCACATAACAACAACAACAACAACAACAACAAGTCTGTACTACACCAGGGCTCCAAGCAAATTTGTGTCTCTCATTCAAGTGTGGGCTCCACCCAGTGGCGTCCAACGTACTAGAAACGGAGTTCGGTATCTGTGATAGATTTTCCTTTGCTCAAGTCTCTAAGCTCAGATAGTGCCTAATTCACCCAGAGGAAATGAAACCAACCCTGTGCTTTACTCTTTACAAAGAGAATTCTCACATATCCCCTCTTCTCGGCCTACATTTGGACTTGGGGTAACTTTGCAGATGGAAGCCATCGGTTAGGATAGCGACACCATGGCAGAGCCTTGTTCCTGGCGACTATGAAGAAGCTATTTAAATCCTGGGCTGCTCCACTCCAGATTCTTTTCAGAAAAGAGAGACAGAGGGAGCAAAGGCTTCTGCTTATGTTGCTGGAATGTGGGATATTCCTAATAAAAGCCCTAGCTGATCATTCTTAACTAATATGCCTACGAACAACCACATCTCATTTCAGCATGCCTTCCGTTTCTGAAAAAAACACACAAACACAGTCTTAATAAAAAAACGCAAAGAAGAAAAGAATGTGGCCATGAAAGGGTTAATGTCTTTGGCAGATTGTCTGTTCATGTTTTGTGCCCTTTTGACAACTGGTTTATTTACCACGGGATTTAAAAGCACTTTATGTAGTATGGGCAGAGAAATGCCCGAGAAAGTGTTTTCGACACCTAGCAAATGTAGCGAACTATTTCGATGCACTTATGACCTAATTTTAATTTTCATATTAACCTAATTTTAGGAGGCATTTTATTGTTTGCAGAAAGCTGACATTGATAATAACACTTAAATACACCAAACATGACACTCATAGAGTCCTAATCTTTTGATATCCTGTTAGAGATAGGTACTAGACTTTGTAGTGAAATATTGAGTTAGAGAGATTGAGTTGTTTACATTGCCAAATTTTTCATTTTCATGAAGTCAGCACATATAAAGTCAGTGTTCATAATTGAGAATGTTTCACTGATTTCTTCTGGAAGTTTTTTTAAATTTCATTTTTTGTTATTGGCTAATTTGCATAGAAAGTCAAGATTTAAGTGTCTCGTTTCTGATATTGTGAGTTTTTTCCTGGAGAAGAAAATCTCTTTTCTTCTTTTCTTTCTCCTTGCAAGCAGTTGAAGGAAATGATCTCCGCTGCCTTGAAATAGTCATTATTGGGCTTCTCCATCACAGACTTTGGAGGAAGTACAAAGTGATGTTTATTCATTTTACATTCTGAACATAAATGCACTAAACTCGGCTAAGTTAATTTCAGAAGAATAGAACATTAATTAAGTTTAGAATTAGGCAAATAGACACAAGTTGCAATTACATGCAAAGACTGCTTATATTTCCAGGACAGAAATCAAATCTTATCTCCAAATCTAATTAGAGGTTGTTTATTGGTGTGTCTGCTTTGCAGCCGCTGACTTTTCTCACCTTGGTAACTAGGACACCATCAACAGGTGAGCTGAGTGCTGGCCCTTAATCAGAGGGCTCTGCCAGGACCCAGGAGCCTGGTGCAGGCTCTGAGGAGGAGCTGAGTCAAGGACAGCATGGCAGTGGTCGTGAGGGACAAGAACCTAGAGGCCATGTGCATGGCAGTCTACATAGCAGAGAGGGCTGTCTTTTAGATGCCCAAGAGCGAACCACTTCTCTCACAAATAAAAAGCACATGGGTCGTCTGGATCTAGTTCTCTGTTTAGGTGCAACTTTTGAAACGATAGTGGGTTTCTTCCAACATAAAACAAAATAATCTAATGAAACACATTGCAAGAAATTCTATGATGCTCTTTCATGTTCTAAGAAAAGCTTTCTTTTTTTAAAAAAAAATCTCACTGGAAGCTGATGTTTGTCAACCTTAGTCTAAATTGTATGTGCTGGGGACCTACAAGTATACTCCTTCTGTTCTATTTTCTTCTTGTCCTAGCTTCTCACATAATTGCAAGATTTTGGTACCTGTGGTATCAAAACTCTTGAAAATTGGCCATTTCTATCCATTGCATTGGCCCCCATTGAGAGCATGGTCTCCAACTACCTTAACCTCAGAACCATGGTCTTGCATATCATCATCAGCTACAGGACCAATATAAGAAAGCATTTTCCATGCTATGAAAAATGGTGTTGGAGAGAGTGTAAAGGGCCTGTGGCACTGCTATGAAGAGACTGTGGCAAGGTGTAACCAGAGGAATCCTGGAGATGGAGCTGCAGCCAAAGGTTTTTCTTGCTGGATGTTGAAGGAAAAGCTGATTTGTAAATTGCTCTGAGATAAAGTTTGCTGGATGATTAAGGAAATCAGAGGTTCATTTGTGCTGCTGACCTGAACATGGACTTTCACTAATTGAAGAACTGTGCCTTGTTAATCTGGCTTGGGACTGCTGGACTAAGCCTGGACTTGAACCGTGTGATAGTCGTTGCCTCCCCCACTCCCCAAACTATTTGCAGAACCCCACAATTGTAAGTCAAGTCTGCAAGTCAAGTTGCAACAAAGCCTGGACCCAATAAGTCATTGAAATAGGTTCAGAAGCATGTGGGGTGGCATGTCTAACCATGCAGCTATTCGTTTAGTAGTACGGGTATTACTGATGGGGACAGCTCCCCTTTATGAAGCAGGTAGAAGTCAGACTTAGCCACCCCCACATTGCATCTACTCCTATACAGTACTGTTGCATAGAAGTCCTGATGGCACAGTGCTTAAAGCACTCACATGTGAATCAAAATGCCCACCAACAGCTCTACAATCAGCCCCCATAACATTACAGCTGGAAAATCCTATGGGTCAGTTCTGCTTTGTCCTATACCGTTGTTATAAATTGGGATTGACTCAACGGCACATGACAAGCTTCTCAGTCATTCATTTCTTCATTCACTTTTCAAGTCATGCTAACTAGTAGCCAAGTAGAAGCCCCACAGGATGTGTTTAAAAGCCACTATGTATCTAAGGTGCACCTGATACAGGCTATGGTCTTTGCAATCACTTGTTATGCATCAGAGAGTTGGACAATGACTAGGGAGGATAGAAGGAGAATTGACACCTTTGAGCTGTGGTGCTGGAGAAGAGTATTGAATGTACCATGGACTGCCAAGAAAACAAATAGATTCATCCTAAAGAGGGTTAAACCAGGCTGCTCCTTGGAGGCAAGGATTCTGGGGCTTCGTCTGACATACTTTGGACATGTTGTAAGGAGAGACAGGTCTTTGGAGAGGGACATCATGCTGGGCAGAGTGGAGGGACGGCCACGGGGGGAAGACCCTCTATGAGGTGGATTGATTCAGTGACTGGGGTAATCGGGTTTAGGGCTGTTGTACATAGGGTCGCTATGAGTCGCAAGCGACTAGACGGAACGTAACAACAACAACAATGTATCTTACACTCCAATACAACTATGACAATGCATCTTACTGCTGTTGTTAGGTGTCCTCTACTCAGCTCCAACCACAGTGATCCCAGAGACAACAGAGCGAAACGCTGCCCACCCACCCACATGGGCACATCCAGCCTCATCCACACAGCTGCTGCTGTACTTCCGCCCACAGTGTGGCCACTGTGTGAATCCATCTCAGGAGGAGCGGAGAAGAACGGATTATCTATGTATCACGGTGCTGGGGAAGAATATATATCATACCACGGACTGACAAAGAACAGACAAATCTATCTTGGAAGAAATGCAGCTCCCTAGAGACAAGGATGGTGAGACTTTGTCTCGCACACTTCGGGCTCATAAGCAGGAGGTGCCAGTCCCTGGAGAAAAGCGTCATGATTAGTAAAGGGTCATGAAAAAAAAAAAGGCCCTAAGCCTGCGAAATCTTCTGCTGTTGTTCTGCACTGGAGAGTCAGAATCGATTCACATCTCCCTCTCTACGAGGCTTCCAGAGGTGAAAATCCCATGGGAGGAGACTGTCTGTCTTTATCCTACATGGAAGCTGGGGGGTTCACACTCCAAGCCAAGATGTGCAACCACCATTATTTACCTCTTCTAGGCAGAGGGAAAATGTCAAAGTGTGAAACAAATTACATTTTTCTTTTTTTTTTTTAAATGAATTTTTATGAATATTTACAGAGATTTTGATTACCATCCATTCTTTGTTGCACTTTTCTCCCTGCCCAGCCCTCCCCCTCCCCAATTCACTTCTCTCTTTGAAAAGTAAAAGAAAAATTCTTTCATTGGTATACAATCCCCCCCGCACCTGCCCTGAGTACACTCCACTATGCAACCTTAATTCTGGACTCTTATCATAACCATAATACCCTATCATATATTGCTTTTAAACTGTTCTCTCCCACATCTGTTTCAATGCAGTATACTTAATTTATCCAATTTTTCTCAGTCTTACCCCAACCCTGATGTCAGTCCCATTCTACAACAGTGGCACCATGCAGTATTTGTCCTTTTGTGACTGAGATATTTCACTCAGCATAATGTCCTCCAGGGTCACCCATTTAAAAACCACTCGTGTCATATAAATTGCATCAGGATGTCCGCTAAGGTCAGCAAAACAATCACCCAGGGAGGAAGCCTGGAGAAAGTGTCCCAGCCTGAGAGAAAGAGCCATGCGCTCCATCCCCTGTGAGCTGGGAGACATGGGTAAGCCCTTTACCTATCAGAGCTCTCATTTCCTCACCTGTGAAGCGAGGGTGAGAACTGGGCTGCACAAACCTGACTGGAGTATCAGGATCACCTGGAAAGCTTTTTTTAAAAAAAACAATGAATCTTTTCATTATGGAGCATTTCAAACATGGACAAAGGTAGAGCAGAGAAGGAATCCCCAGGTGTCCTTTACCATTTCAAACAATGACCAACCCCTGGCCTAGCAGCATCCGGGGCTTGTACCCCCACATTCTCCCTCTCCACCTCCGCCACAGCTGGAGAGTGTTTTGACCCAGTGGGCCTCTGATTCATCAGCCTGCAGAAGAATTGGGGTTTTGTTCTTTTTCCTTTCAAGAGTTATGTTTAGAAACCAAGGACCCACCCCAATGCAGCAACTTCCCCTCCAGAAACAAAGTCCCATCAGCATTCAATGTAGATAGACAGACACACACACACAGAGAAAAACAGAGACAGAGAGAGAGACAGTGAGACACACACACACACACACAGAGAGAAAAACAGAGACAGAGAGAGAGACAGTGAGACACACACACACACACACAGAGAAAAACAGAGACAGAGAGAGAGACAGTGAGACACACACACACACACACAGAGATTGTTTTGAGGGCTCCCTTCTGAACTAGTATCAATGTATTTTACATTTTACACTTCAGAATGCAAGGGGTCGCTGATCAAGAAATTCTATTTGAAGCATGGAGCTGAACCCTAAAGCCTGAAAGATCCTTCTCAGCACGTGCTCTTGGATCAATTCCCAAAGCGTTTCCACAGAACTTAGCGCTGTAAAATGCAGACATTTCTAACTGCTTGCTTGGAGACAGAGTGAAGTTCCCACTGGTGGCAAAATACTGATCAAGTGCATGAGAAATACTGAAAGGCAAGACTGTACCTCAGGATGACACCCACTGAAGGACTTTGCTTCAGTCACTCTGACAACAGCAGACACAAGGCAACGCCAACAAGTGGAAGCATTAGTGGAACCACTCAAAGTGCACTGCTCACTCAGACCCTATGAAGGTTGGTTCTCAATGGGAAAATGTGTTTGTGACTCTCTTCCATTGAACAGGAAGCAACTCACAGCAGACTCTTCACTGGGATTCTGAGGCTGTAAATCTTTCTCCCACTGAGCAGCTGGTGGCTTTGAACTTCCAGGGAGGTGCTCAGCTCCCTAGGGACCACATCTCCAGAGAGCTGCACTGCCGCTGGGGTTCCAATCCATCAGCTGCTCCACGGGAGAAAGGCGGGCAGTCTCCTCCTGTGGGATTTACTTCCCTGAAAATCTGTTGGAGGGTCAGGTCCAACTGAATGGCCCACCACCACCAGAACATAGAGAGAAAGGATTCTCTGTGATTATCCAAGCTTTCAAATAGCAGCTTTCGGATGGGAGTACCTGGTTTAGGATAGGCCATTCCTGGTGTTGTGTACCGTGGAGTCTGAACTGACCCGTAGCGGATCCTCTGGCAGGTTTTCAGAGGCAGGTAATAACACAAGAGGAGGCTGCCCAGCCTCATGAATTAAACTGGGTCCTTCCCAAAATGCATGTATGTAATGTGGAATCTAGGGAGCTCTGGCAAGGAGTTGTGCTGCCAGCCCAAAGGCAGGCAGTTTGAATCTCCATGAGAGAGAGATGAAAGCAATCTCCCATTCAATTGCAGCCTCTGAAAACCTTCTGGAAGGTCAGCTATGAGTCAGTTCTGACCTAACCATAGCACACAAAGAACAATAACAACGTGGAAGCTAGGGGTGAAACGAAACCCTCTCCAATCTTACCATGTCCCCAGTCAGAGGTTAAGGAGAGTTCCTCTAGGGAGTGGGCCAGGTAGGAATGTCTTCTGCTTTTACCCACCAGTGAGGTTTGGTGTCTGAGGCCACAGGGAGTTACTCAACCCACAGGCAGCTCTTCTCTGATGGTTCAAATCTACAGCGGTAGGTCACTGCGAGTTTCAGGCGAATCAATGGCACATGACAACAATAATAACAAACAATGTCTCTTTCCACAGAAATAGTCAATCTGATTCCTGTGAAGTCCCATTTACATTTTAAAAAATTTTCTTTGCAGTGAATAAATCATTTACTGTACAAAATGTTAAAAAAAAAACAAAAAAAAAACAAATCTACAGCGGTTTCACAGGACAAAGATGAACAGTCGTTTTTTGTTTTGCTTTGTTTTTTAAATTTTTTTTTATTTATTTACAGCTTCAGAAAGCTCTGACTTGACAACGAGAGAGATTAAAGAGGTGGGAATGCAGACTCTTTAATCCCACTCATTGTTGAAGAGAAGGGGAGAGACTTAGTATCACCAAGAAGCAAATCACCAGGACCCACATCCCTTTAACAAAGCTCCTTGACTCAGGGGCAGGCCCCACCCACAGTCAAGGCTGGCCTTCCCCCAGGAAGGGAACTCTGAATGTGTCCTTGGACCTACATCCCTTTAACAAAGCTCCTTGACCCAGGGGCGGCCCTGCCCATGGTCATTAGGAGGAACACATCCTTCCCCCAGGGATGGCACTCTGAATTTGGACTTCTAGCCTCTTAAACTGTAAGAGAACAAATTCCTGTTTGTCAAGGCCACCCACTTGCAATATCTCTGTGATAGCAGTGCTAGAAAATTCAGACAAAAAGGCTGCATTAAAACCCAGCTGTTCACCTGCCCAAATGCAACTCGGAGGCCTGAGGAAGAAAGACGGATACTGTGTGTTTGCCCTGTGATCACAAAGCCCTAAACTCTGGAAACTGGGAGGGGTCTCAGGGAGCACCTAGTGACTCACACAGAAAGGGAGTTTCCTCTTTTAAGGATGTTGCCTCTGGCCTAATGGCAAGAAGCTGCACTGAAATCCTGATGGCATGCGGTTCAAGGCCAGCAGGCACTCAGTGGGAGATGGGCAATCTCCTCCCATGCCATGAACCACCTCTGAAAACCAGTCACCACCACCACCAGCATGTGCAATCAAATAACAATATTCACTTCATCATAAGGTAAAGTGGTGGAGGGAGAAGGGAGGAATATGTGCATTAATGAATACATGAAGACTCAACCTTTCTGTAAATGTTCATTAAAATTGTAATTTAAAAAAGTTATGTGAATTTTGTCATGATACCATGTATACCAGGTCATCAGTTACTGGAATCGTTTTAGAGGGATGCATAAATGAGCTATAATAAGGATCATTTGTAAAACATCAAACCCATTGCAGTATAGTGATTCTGAACCTATAGGACAGAGACAAGTGGCTCATGGGGTGACCAAGGCTGTAATCTTTGGAATAGGGCAGACTGTCACACCTTTCTGTTGTCAAGTGGCTAGCAGGCTCAAACCACCAACCTTTCCGTTAGAAGCCCCATACCCACCCACTGTGACCGCAGGGCTTCCTTCCTACATTCCTTCATTATTGGAAATTAACATGGCAACTGACATCCTTACACACAGAACTTTTCTTATTCTTTGTATTTATTTTTTTAGAAGAGATTTCCAGGATTGTAATAGCTCTATTATCTTTTATAGGGCTGTGCCATATATATTGCCATAATGCTTTCAAAGAGTAGTACCGCTTTATAGCACAAGCTAAAACAGAGAGAAATGTTGCTTGATAAATTCTTGGTACCATCAACTGCTACTATTCATTTGAAACACACACACACACACACACACACACACACACACACACACACACACACCTTTCAGCTAATTAAATATGTGAGAAGAGAGATCACTTTTCTCAGTTTAGTCTCTTAGAGTACCAGAATATTTTTGCCTTTGCCTCTTTGCTAAAGTTATTGTCTCAATAGTGCATTTCCACCCCCCCCCCCTTTTTTGGGCAATTTATCTATTAGAGTCTTAGTGCTTTCCTTATGAATTTGTATGAACTCTTTACTATTGTTGTATGTCACTGAATGGAGTCCATTTCTCAGACTTCTATCACTGTAAGTATACACAGAGCAATTCTATAGGACAATGTAGAACTGCCCTATAAGATTTCTAGGGAGGTCTGGTGCAAGAAACTGCACTGCAATCCCAGAGGTGCATAGTTCGAATCTACTAGATACTCTGCTGGAGAAGGAGGGGCAATCTCCTGTACCACTCAGCTCTGATTTGATGGTGTACAGACACACACACACACACACACACACACACACACACACACACGATAATAATTAAAAAAATTAGAAAAAAACCCCAACTTCTGAAAAATAAAACAAACATTTCCAAGGATGTGATATTTATAGAAGCATTCTACTATATCCTTCTCCTAAAGAAAAACTGGTGAATTTGAACTGCTGATCTTTTGGTTATGAGTGACGTATTTAACAATTGGGCCACGAGGGCTCCTAGGACACTTTTATGAGATCTCTTTAATTCAACTGTCTCTGACTTTCCTTTTGTTTAGCGTGACCTATTATTAAGTAACCCTTCAATCTGTGAAATGTATTTCCATGCATGGAATATATGCAGGTCAACTCTCTCCAAATTATTGATGAGTTTATTCCAAGTATCATGTTAAATTATTTTTACCTTTCCCACTGAGAAGTGGCAATTTAGACTTAAAGACTAACAAAGAAATTCAGCAGTGTTGTTTGTTGTAGAGAGAATGCATACTTGTAAAAACTTGGGCAGCACAGAAAAAAGGCCAGAACCTTGTCATTATCAATTAACCTGACAAATCAATGGCTGTCATTACACACATGCTCAGAAGGGAATCTTGTGAGGCCAACAAAGACAGAACAACAGCACTGAACACTGGACCATTAGACTCTGGTCTGGGTCTGATCAACAAAATTAAAACAAATTGGTAGTGAGCTGGAGAAAAACACACAGCCATCTGAATCGGCATCTGCGTCCTGTTAATCCCCATTTGTTATTTTTCTGTCTTAATCCAGACAGGTCAGCACGAAAGCAGCCCACAGATCTTTGTTCTCCTGGGTCTTTAGTTCTAACAGAGATCTCTTTGTCTCTTTCAGAAACACACCCCCGGCTCCCCCCAAAGCAAGCCTTTATGGTGTGAATGGTCAGGCAGAACCAGAAGACCAAACCAATGGGGACAGGACATGGTGAGGCAGGTATTCTGACAACCTCACCTTCACAGCAAAAGTGTTCTTACTCAGTGGCCCTCATGTGGTGTCTCACAGCTCAGAGTAAATCTCTGGCAAGTATTTTGTTTTCATGCTACATGTATCTACAGCACTGAGATTGCCTTCCTTTGTGTACTAGGTCTCACCTACCGTCCATCCAAGACCCAGAGCTGTGCTGAGCATTCACCAATGACTGACTGAGTCCCTGGGAGATGTTGAGGACCTCTCAATCCAGAGCATCCATGGGTTCTACAGAAATGCCTTTTCAACTATCCCTACATTTGCTCGAATAGCCTCTGGAGAAAGCTGCTTGGCGAGTGAAGGCCTCTCTCTCTCTGAGAAAGGTGATGCCGGCACATGGGAAAGCTCAGTGCCCTAGGAAGTAAGCCAGGGCTGGTGGCCATCAACCACAGCACAAAAGCCTCTTCAGGGGTGGGAAGATGACTCATCCTAGTGAGGTGGTAAAAAACCTGAAGGAAGACACTGACTTTTAAAATCAAGACAAAGAAACAAATGAGCAAAAAAACACCCCAAAGGTCACAGGAGTGTGCACACGGTTTGCTCTCAGTACCAACCTAAAAAAGGCTGCTTGAATTCACAGCAGTGCTGCAGAAGAAAGGCCTGGCAATCAATCGCCTTCTTTAATGATTGCTGCCAGCAAGCCCCTCATGGAGTAATTCTACTCTGTAACACAGGGGGGTATCACGAGTCAGGATTTTCAACTCAGAGTGACCCCAGGCACAGGACAGAATGGCCCCATAGGGTTTTCTAGGCTGTAATCTTCATGGGAGCTGAAGTCTAGGTCGTTTCTCCTGTGGAGCTGTGGGGTAGGTTTGAACCATCAACCTTTTGGTTAGCAGCGAAGCATTTAACTGTTGTGAAATCAGAGTTTTGTGCATGGTGCAATTATCTAATGAGTGGTGTGCCTCATCATTGCTATATATAGGCTCTGTGCTTAGACTAACGCAACGGGCAGTCTGGTGACCTCAATGAATTCAAGGTCTGGTTTGCAAACCAGCATTATTTAAGGCCAAGCAATGAGCCTTCATGGGGAAGCCTGGTGCAGAGAAGGGACATCCAACTTGGCCACGGGGGACAGGACAGTGTCACAGAGGAGCTGGCCTACACAGCAGTGCCCTCCTCTGTATCTTATTTCAACAATCTCCCCAGGGCTGCCAGAATGACTTAACACCCCATTAAAAGCAACATACAAACAAATTCAACCTCTCACTAGCTGGAGGCTTACTAAATCCTAAGAATGAAATAAGAATTGTACTGATGTTACATTATTTTTGAAAGTTGATGTCCTCAGCTGATCTCAGAGAACACAGAAGTTTTATTTCTTTCTCTCTTTTTAATTTTTTTTTAAAGAACCTGAAGATTTGGTGAAACCAAATCATACTTAAATCAAGACCAATGTTTTGTCACATTCCCTTTGAGGAACAGATGTAAATGGTGTGTCTCAAGGATCCCAGCAAAGGGGTGAGTGATGTACTTGGGCTTTGGTCTGAGTATGGGCTACCGCAGTGGATCCCACAAACCATCCATTCATCAGCCCAGCAGATTCAAGTTCACCGAGCTCTCGGCTTCCACCGAGCAAGGGAGCTGAGGCGCTGCAGCTCCAACAACATCCCGGATGCTGCTGCCTTCCTTGTACACAAAACCCACCCCGGCTAAAATAATTGCACTTGGTCTTCCAAAATTAAGTTTCCTCTCAGAAGTTAATTTTCAGAATATCTGCCCGTCTGGGATTTATCTGATAGGTTCAGAGTCACTTCTCATGCCAGGAAGCCTTCTGGTCTCCCGGTGTTCAGCAGGGCTTACCTGAACATTTTACAAGTTCTAGGAAATCCTATTTACAGAGGTGGCTCTGAGTTGCTCAATTCTGGGGGATACTGCAAGCTAGAGACAGATGGTGAGGAAGGCTTCACGGAAAAAGAAGGGACAGATGAGGTCTCGTTTTCTCACTGCAACCCAAAGCCTGGTCTGAGGTGATGGTGAAGGAAGACACACTCATTTTGCTGTTCATTCCAAGGGCTGAAGACAGAGCTGCTTAAACAAACCTCTCTCTCTCTCCCTCTCTCTCCCTCTCTCTCCCCGTGTGTGTGTGTGTGTGTGTGTGTGTGTGTGTGTGTGTGTGTGTGTGTATCTAACTAAAAGGACTTCTTTATAAACCTCGTGATGTCTCAACAACCAGATAACCAAGAGGTTAATGGGTCAGAACCTACTAGTTGCTTCTCAGGAGCTGTAGTAATTTGTTTCCATAAATAGATGGCAGTCTGGAAGCCTGGAAGTCTGGCCCTGGTCTTCCCGTTACCACGGAAAGCCTGTCTAGAGGTTTCTAGTTGGTTCTGAAGAGCTGAGAGCTCTACCCACATGAATAAATGAAGGGGTGAGATTGCGAACAAACCCCTTCACCTTTCCCCCTGAGGTACCCCTAAAGAAACCATGCAGGGACATTCAGATGGAAGACACTTAGGTCCCTGAATGACCACCAGATGGAACGAAGCTACCCCGCAAGCCTCAGGACTGCAGCACAAGAAAAAAAGACCCCACAAGCTTCCATCTATTGTAACAGCTTAGTGGTTGCTCTAATCCCTAGAATCAGGCATCTAAGTATGAAATGACTATTCTGTTATGAATGAGTGGTCTTTGGGTAAGAGCAATTTAGGAAACATTACAATTCAAACTGCTTCACAGTCTGCATTCACACAATGCGGAGATGGAGGCCTGTCTAAGTAGCTTGCTGACCAGCTGCCTGGCAACGTAGAAAAGGCTGGAAGGGAGCTCGGTCTGAGTGTGAGCCACATTTCAGCTCTTCGTGGGTAGTTTCACCGAGACATTTTCAGCAAGGCATTTTCTCTTCTTTTCTTGGTAGGGATGATATCTGCAATCCTCAGACTCAGGCTGGATCCAGATGAAGTTGGCTTTTGGGTTTTTAACCCATCAGAGGAAAAGAAGAACAAGAGATGATATTTCACAGGAAATGGGCTTAAGAAAACTTCGAGAAAGTACTGAGCCTGAGTCCTTTCTTCTCTTATCTGGTAGATAGGGGCAGTTGAATCCACCATGACTCATGGTGACCTGAGATACAACAGAGGGAAAGTTAACCAGTCCTGAGTCACAGTCATGATCATGACCATGTCCAAGTCCATCACGGAGCCTATTTTGTCAATCAGTTCCCTGAAGGTCTCTCGTGACCTTGCTGGCCTTCAAGTTCACCAAACAAAATGCTCTCTCCTTCAGAGACTGATCCTTCCTGATGATGTGTGCACAGGGACACAGTGAATCAGATCATGTTTTATTGTGATGAATGGAGTTTTTTGGTTGACTAATTTTCAGAAGCAGCACACCAGGCCTCTATCCCTATTCTGTCTTAGTCTAAAAGCTCTGCTGAAACCTGCCCACCAGGGGTCACCCTGCTGGGATGTTAAATCCCAGCGCTAGAGTTTCCAGCATCACAGCGGCACAAAAGCCAGCACAGTGAGACAAGCTAACAGACGGGAGGTAGCCTTTTATGAAAGAGGGGTATGAAAGTGGATTTTTTTTTTTTTGGTAAAATGATGATTTTAAATTGATGGTAGCTTTTAATAATATTGTTACTTTCCAAAAACCTCATTGTCATCATATTGGAACTGACTCAAAGTTGACCTTCCAAGCAGGTTTCAGAGGCTGTAAATCACATGGAAGGAGACGGCCCACCTTTTCCCCAAGGAACCACTGATACATTTATTTGACCCACCAGAGAAGTGCGGCCTTTGAGAGCAACACAGCTCCCCATGGACTAGACCAACAGAGCTCCTTGTAATGTCTCTACTTAGAAAAAAAAAAGAATAATAATTGGCCACTCTAATGATTGTCTGACCCACTAAAATTTGTGGACAGGACATAAGACCCCCAAATCCAGGGCTAGATACCCTCAAGTACCAATGTTCCATGTTTCTTGGGGTTGTGAAGACAACCTCAAAGCAAAATTTCAGAGCAGTGGGCATTCAGTGACAAATCTATTTATCAGAGGTGATAGCTCTGTCACCAAGGTGGTTACGTTCAGTTTTGCCAAAAAAGGACTCTGTCCTTCCAATGCGAGGAGGCAGCAATGGTGCATTACCAGGACAGCTTGGAAGAATGTTCTAGAACACAGGTCCTGCAAAGCAACTGCATAGGTGTCTATTAACAACAAGAGACTTCTGTTCATTTTTCAGTAGGCTCAAGCTCGCTCTGCAAACCTTGCTGAGAAAAAAATAAAAAATCCCTCCAATTCTCCTGGCTCATATTTAAAACCAAGAAGTGGGCATTTTTACTAGCAAGAAGCTATTTTGGAAGTACCAGGGTGATGAACAAAAAACTCATTCTATTTCTAAAAGCGAACTTGATTTTAGGATGCTTTTTTAAACTGCTGAGGAAATGTTTTTGGTTTTTTTCTCCCTGCTCGAACAGTTCTCTTGCAAAGATTAAGAAGCTTTACATAATAATAATTTTAATATATAATATATATAAAGAGAGAGGGGGAGAAAGAAAGTGCATCAGGGATGTTCTGTCTTTATACCTTTTCAATCTACATGCAGAACAGATCATTTGGGAGACTGGACTTTATGAGGAGGAGTGTGGCATCAGGATTGGAGGAAGATTCATCAACAACCTGTGTTATGCAGATGACACAACCTTGCTTGCTGAAATTGAGGCAGACCTGAAACACTTGCTGCAGAAGGTTAAGTAGTCTTCAATATGGATTGAAGCTCAATATCAAGAAGACAAAAATTTTTACCACTGGGCCAGTTGGCAGCACCAGGATGGAGAAGAGATTGAGGTTGGTGACAGTTACAGCTTGCTTGGCTCCAGAGTCAACACTTTTGGCACCAGTAATCAGGAAATTAAAAGGTGAATTGTATTAGGTAAATCTGCTGTCAGAGGACTTTCTAGAGTACTGAGGAACACCGTCAGTCTAGAGACTAAGGTGCACCTAATCCAGCTCCTGGTCTTCACAGTTACTTGTTATGCATCAGAGAGCTGGATAATGATTAAGGAGGATAGCAGAAGTGATGCTTTTGAGTTGTGATGCTGGAGAAGGGTCTTGAACATTCCATGGACTGCCAAGAAAAAAAATTAGGTCTGTCTTGGAGAGGGTGAAACCAAGTTTCTCCTTGAAGGCTAGAATTTTGAAGTTCCATCTCACATACTTTGAACATGTGGCCAGGAGGGACCAATTCCTGGAAAAGGACATCATGCTCTGAAGGGTGGAAGGTCAACACAGGAGAGGAAGACCCCAGATGAAATGTACTGATACAGCGACTAGGGCAATCACGGTAGGTGTGTCGGGGTCAGTGAGACTGGCTTAGAACAGGGCGGACCTTAATGCTGTTGTACATACGATCGCTATGAGGCCCAGGTGACTCAACGGCACCTAACAATATATATATATTTGTTGCTATTATATACACTCTATCAACTAAGAGAAAGGACAACAGCTATAGAACAAGGTTAAAGTCTTTTGTTTATACGGTCAGTACTAGATGGCACTTAACACCACCAACAATATATAACGCCAAACCCTTGTCTTCCATTTTGGACTTGGATGGAATGGCTGGACTCTGTATGTTTTGGTTGAGGATCTATGTGGATTGTTTTGTTTTTTATTTAAGCCTCTTTTTAGAGTCAACAAGACCTTCAGGAGTACACTTGCATTTAAGACCAAGCCCTTGTGTCCATGTTGAAAACTGGGTGAAGCGACTAGATTCTGTAAGATGGGCTTGCTTGTTTTAGTTGAGAGTCATTATGCAATGTTTGGTTGTTTTCTTTTTATTTAAGCCTCTTGTTTAGCATCAACAAGACCTCCTGGAAGGCTCCTGTATTTAAAAGTTGGGCCCGAGGGCTTATATTTTAATCCCTTGCTACTATATTTTGGAGGAACATTCTTCTATGTCTTGCAGCACTTTTCTGTCAATTTGCTGTGCTAAGGTAATCTGGGTTTGCTGTGACGCTGAACCACTGGAGTCTCAAATGCCATAATGGCTGCCCATGGTGGACAGTGTTTGATGGAACTCCCAGTTTTAAGACAAATTTGGAAGCAGGAGTGGCATACACTTCCTAAACCCCATGACTCTGGAAACTCTCTGAACTTGTAGAAATGATAGTTATAGAAAGGCCTCAGGTCTTTTGTTCATAGAGTCGCTATGAATTGTGTGTGACTCAACAGCAATCAACAACAGCAACAACATATACCATCAGGAGTGGCCTCCACTTCCTAAACAACATGCCTCTGGAAACTCTATGAACTTTGATAAATGACGATAGTTACAGAAAAGCTTCAGGCCTTTTGTTCATAGGGTAGCTATGAGTCATGCTCAACTCTGTGGCAATCAACAACAATAACAACAACAACAACATGTACCATCAAGTTGAATCAACTTACAGTTGACATAGCAAGTTTTCAGAGACAATAAATCACACGAAAGGGGATCACACACCTTTCTCCCAGGGAGTAGCTGGTGGATTGGAAATGTATGCCTTTGGGTTTGCAGTATAACTCCATACCATTAGGCTATCAGAGCTCCGTGTGTGTGTGTGTGTGTGTGTGTGTGTGTGTGTCTGTCCAAAAGCCCTGCTATAGTGACATGTCAAACTGCAACCATTTACCAGCTTGGCATAATACAAACTATTTCAGAGACAGAATAAATCCACCTTTTTATAGATGTCTCCCTAAAAGCTTGAATTGTTCATTCCCATGTCTCATATTTCTTTCTTAAAATATTTTCATGACCTGTACCAGTTAGATCAGATTTGATGGTACACGTAAAAATAATACAATAAAAAATAATAAAATTTTTAAAATTTCATTAAAATGTCATAGAGAATTAGAAATATTATTTGTATCATCAGAAAAATGAGTATATCCAGACTTTCCAAGGAATTCTTACCAATCAATGATAAAGCCTTTCCCTTCCCAGGAGCAAAAAAAGTATCAAGGATAAAAGCAAATAATAAAATTAATAATAATAATAATGTTCTGTTGGTTGATAAGCATATGCATAATGGTGCTTAACCTTCCTGGTGAATCTTGAGTGAGGGTGGTGCGGTTAGCTCATATGTGAGGTTCAAGTCCACTCAAAGGCACCTCAGAATTCTTCTGTTCATCTGTTTCAGAAAAGCCAGCCATGAGGATGTCTAAGGTCTATGGTTACTATCTGGTATTCATGAGCTGGAATCGAATTGACAGCTACTGGTAAGGACATCTCCAGTGATACATGGAGAAAATACTATTCCAGAGTTTGCTGTCATTATTTTTCTCTCAAACCAAAGCCACTACCACTGAATCAATTCCAACTCTTCCTCTACTTTCTGGGACTCATATTTTTGTAATGTGCCCTAGGCCTGAAATAACCCCAGTCATCATGTTAGGATAAACAAAGAACTCAATCAGCTCAACCTCTGATTGATAGAACATTGTCACCAGTCAGATGTCTCTTTGACCATAACCAGGGGTTGAGGCAGTAAATGTTAACATGAGCAGCCTGTCTCATCTTCACCTGTGGAGTGGCTGGTGGATTCGAACTGCTGACCGTTCAGTTAGCAGCCCAACCCACTACCTCACCAGAGGAACTGACAGCTGAGGTTCTCAGACACTCAGCCTCTAGAAGAAAACCCCTGTGTAAATGACATGGTGGGGAGGAGAGGGGAATCTCTTGGGCGTAGCTTTATGATTTGGTGACTTTCTATTATATCTCATAATTTTCTTTTTAATAGTTCTAGATATTTCATCCTCAATTGATCTTGCTCTGTATTGGGACCCATCAAGATACTGAAATGCAAGGGTTCCGCTTGGAAGATAAAGTCTTAAGTACTCTGCAAAATTAATTTATTCCCAGGAGACTCAAAGTGACGCACTGAAGGAAGTCGCAGTTGATGGTTCGTTTCCTCTGGGGAAACATTCTTGAAGAGTTACAGAGCTGGTCTCATGTATCTTTGATGGAAATCAAACAATTGCAGGGTTAATGTTTAGCTAAGTAAAACGGGGTGGGGGGGAAGTACCATATTGCCTGGTGAGGACTGGAGGGAATTTTTTTTTAATCAGATAAAGCAGTTCTTTATTTTTTTGTTAATTAATTTTAATGCAAGTTTACAGACACTTTGGATTTCCGAGGGAAATTATTTTAACTAAGAGGTAGTTTTTGATCCAAGAAGCCACTTTGATGGGATGGTGGGATTATGAGTGTGTTTAATATATTTACACACACACACACACACACACACACACACATGTATACACATATAAGGAGCTCTGGTGGTTATGTATGTCTGTGTACATATGTATAGGAAATATATGAATGGATATACACATATTTACATATATATGTATATGTGTGTGTATATATATGTGTATGTGTATACATGTATATATGTATGTGTATATGTATTTGTGTATATATGTATGTGTGTATATGTATGTATGAATTTGTGTGTATATATGTATATGTGTATATATATGCATCTGTGTATATGTGCATATATACACACACACATATACACACATATATAGAGCTCTCCCTACATGTAAATGAAAAGGGAGAGCTCTGGTGACCTAGCGGGTAGGGAGTTTCATTGTCAACCCAAAGGCAGGAGGTTCAAACCCACCACTTGCTCTGAGGGAGGAAGACAAGCAATCTCCTTCCTGGTGATTTACTGCCTCAGAAAATCTGCTGTGAGTCGGCTAAGTGTCAGTTCCAACTTGGCAGCTCATAACAACAATATAAAGATATAAAGTGTATATGACAAGCACATATTATAAATAAAAGCACGTAAAGAGTTGTGCTGCCATCCCAAATGTAGGTGGTTCAAATCCACCAGCCGCTCTGTGGGAACAAGATGGGCAATCTCCTCCCATGCAACGTACAGCCTCTGAAAACCCGGCGGAGGGTCAGCTATGAGTTGGAGAGCAACAACTACAAGTGGTGGCCTCGTCCACAGTCCTGCTGCTGGCTCGAGGGCCCGCACCTCTCTCGCCGAGCCTGATCCACCTGTGGCTCCGTGAGGCTAGGCTGGCACGCTCTCCTGCGTAAGCTGCACCCTCAGATGTAGAAGGAATGGAGCGTGGTGCATGTGGACTGTTGCTGGCATGCGTCACTGAGTCCACTCCAATGCACGGGTGACCTCAGGAACCACACGACAAGGTCCTGAACCACCCTCACCTCACTGTGCTGGAGCCACTGCTGCAGCCACTAACTAGGTCAAGCCGTCTCGTTGAGGGCTTCCTCTTAGCGGCCGACCCTGTGCTTGATGAAGCACAGGCCTTGTCCCTCCTGATAACATGTCCGAGGTACATGAGGCGTGGCCACTTAGAATGGCTGTGAAGGGAATCCATTCCATTCCTGCCGTCCTTATTCACACACTGCTCTGTACTTCCCCAACCAAACCTGAACGGCTCTGAGACTTCACTTATATTTTATCCCGAAGATGCACTTGCTAAGCCATCATCACCTTAAGGTGATGCACAGAAACAGAAATAGTCCTTGGTGACGAATTCTTCTTTCACTTTATTCTTCTCTAACTGCTTTTGACCCAACTCAGCTGGAAAGTCTGTAAAGGACAGCTTGTCGGGACACGAGGACACACGGGAGCCACAGACAGCCCCACCTGGGGGGAGGGTGGAAAGCTCAAGGTTCCTCTGTCACAAGGAGCATTTTCCAGGAGTGGGTGCCTTATTCTGGGACAAGATGAAAGCTACCAAAGGGAGACAAGGCCACAGACGTCAGCTGCGAGTTTAAATTCTATCTCTTCTTCTTTCATAAATTCCAAGAAAAAGGTTTTTGACACTAGCATTTGACAGGTAACTGAGTAGGAGTGGATGAAGCAAAGGTTAAAGAACAAAGGTATCAGGATTGGGGGGCACACAACATAAAACCCTGCACCCTGGGCCTTGTCTGGGCCCTGGGCCTCACATAGGCTCTGGGCCTGGCTGGCACCTCAGGCCTGGCCTGGGCCTTGGAGCAGGTGAGGAGGTGACAGGGTGAAGAGGCTCCCAGGATCGAAAATGATGACTCACAAGGCACCGGGACAGGCAAGAGTGGCCCCTCTTCCCGCCTCCCCCAGTGTCCTCTGCTCAAAGGATAAACGCGACAGGGCTTTTGGCTAACATGCTCTTGTAGGTTCACAAGGTGGGCCCTCCTTCAGACACGTAGAAATGAGAAGCATGAAACAAAACAATAAATGAGATACAGATAGAGACAAATAGCCTTGAAAAGAGGTTTCCTCCTCACACAATCAAATGTCTCCTCGGGTTAGAAAGAACAGAAAATCAAAGCTGTAAAAGGAGCCGAAGCTGCAGGAAAACAGAAAACAAAGGGCCTGGGAAAAGGTGACACGGAGCTGCACTGGACCCCAGCCTGTGGCTGTGGCTGGTCCTCAGGGCCCCTTGTCCAAGCCATGTTGAGGAGATTCCTGGCCTCTGAATTGTCACCCGCTTCCATGTGACCTGGGGAAGCTCTGGTGGTCCAGTGGGTAAGGTGGTGGATTGTCAATCTAAAGGCAGGATCTTTGAATCCACCAGCTGCTCCACAGGAGAAAGATGGACAGTCGGATAGTCTCCTCCCGTGTCATTTACAGCCTTGGAAAACTGCTATAAGTGAGGTCTGACCTGATGGCAATGTTGTTATGGGCTGTCCAGTCAGACCTGGTGACACAGCTGACCCTTCAGTGGGGTTTCAGAGGCAGTAAATCACATGGAAATTGACTGCCCATCTCTCCCTTCAGCAGAGCAACTGGTGGATTCTAACCATGTACCTTCAGGTTTGCAGGGCAGCTCCTTACCACTAGGCTGCCAGAGCTCTGATAACAATGAGTCAGGAGTGACCCACTCGTCTCTGGAAGGGGAGTTTGGACATTGGTTCTGGGACACGGAGGGTGAATACAGAACCCCAATAAGGACACTGGGAAGGTGCAATTGTTCTCCTCTTCAGGATGTGCTCACAGGAGACCTACGACCAAAGCCTGCAAACCTGGGAGCGGGCTCTTTTACCATCATGTAAACCTCTGACTAAAGACTGCTGCTGTCCAGAGTCCAACAACACTGAGGGGGCTGGAAGGGAGAAAGGAGAAGCTGTGCTAACCCCTCAAGTGTCTGCTGGCCAGCCAGGGGCATCTGACCACGCTGCTCCCATCCGTTCCGCTGAGAGGAGCTGAGCAGTCAAACAGGGCAAACTTCAAGCTCGACCATGTTGGACATGGATATCAAATTTCTCCTCTCCAGGGAACCAGCAGAAATGAACTTTCAGCACAAAACAAGTCCTCAAGCACCACGCGAAAATCAATAGGAAGCAAATTCCATGCTCAAGTACAGAGTCGTGAGCTTCGGTACTTCAAAAGGAATTGATTTCAAATTACAGACGGGACCAGGATGATTCAAGCTCTTCCTTCATTTTAACAGTATGGGTTTAGGCCGCTCACGCTTTAATTTCATGAAGCAGCAATGAAAGCCTTTGCCTGCCTTTATCAACTGTCCTACAAGCTGGTACTGTAACTGTGAAATTAGTGGACTTGCACTTGGCCTTCCTATGCATATATCCTTTTGTACATATGAAAAAAAAACCCACAATAGCATCAAGAAGACAAAGATTCTCACCAGGGCCAACTGGCAGCACCAGGATGGATGGAGAAGAGATTGAAGTTGTTAACAATTCCAGCTTGTTCGGCTTCACAATCAACACTCTTGGCATCAGCAGTCAGGAGATCAAAAGATGAACTGCATTGGTGAAGTCTGCAGTCAGGGAGTGTCACAAAGTACTAAAGAGCAATGATAGCAGTCTAGAGACTAAGGCGCACCTGATTCAGGCCATGATCTTCACAATTACTTGTGACGTGTCAGAGAGCTGGACAGTGACTAAGGATGACAGAAGAATCCATGCCTTTGAGTTGTGATGCTAGAGAAGAATACTGAACATACCAAGGACCGCCAGGTGAACAAACAGGTCTGTCTTTGAGAGTGTGAAACCAAGTTACTCCTCGGAGGCAAGGATTTTGAAACTCCATCTCACATACTGTGGGCATGTGGACAGGAGGGATTAATCCTAAGGGAAGGACATCATGCTTGTGAGGGTGGAGGGACAGCGCAGGAGAGGAAGATTCCAGATGAGATGGGTTGACATGGTTACTGGGACAATGTAGTTAGCTGTGTCGAAGTCGGTGAGATCAGCTCAGGTTAGAGCAGGGCTCAGGGCTACTATACACAGGGTCACGATGAGTCATGGGCAATTTATGGCACATAATAACACAAACATGTATGTGGAGCTGAACTGTATTTTCTACAGTTTTCGACGGCTGGATTTTAAGCACACACTTAACTATTTGCTTAGATTGTGACGAGAAATAATGTCAGAAGCAACGCAGCATTGGTGTGCACCACCAGGCCTTTCTTCCCAGGCTCCTCTGGGCAGACTTGAACCTCTAGCCTTTCAGTTACCAGCAGACTGTGTTAACTGCTTGTGCCGCCTGTGTTGTCAGGTACTGTCAAGTCTATTCCACTCATTGTGACCCTATGCATTGGAGCAGAACTTCCAGACAGGATTTTCTTGACTCGCTGGGCGGGTTCAAACTCCCAACCAATCATGTAGCAGTCAAGCACCTTAACCATTGCTCCACCAGAGCACCAAGCACCACTACGTCTACAGAGCATTTGGTATTTTGACATTGAACAGTGCACACTGCAGCCGACTTCGTGTGTTGTGGTACAGTCTTCTTATCTGCCATTTGAAACTACTTTCCTCAAGTTATTGGACGATTGGTGTTTTTAATTTCATGTCCTAATAATAGCACTTACACCTAAATCAACAAGGAGTGCTTGTTCACTCATCCAGATTGTTCCCAAGTGTCACCGTATTTAATACTCAGAACAACTCAAAGGTGCTAACAGGTGATGTTCGCTGAGCAGTTTCCAGGTTCCGGTTCCGCCTGTTGCAGTTTCACTTTAATCCCCATGAAAGCACCGAAGCAGGGGTTACTGTCATCCCCACCGAAAGGCAGGGAAACTGAGGCTTGGTGGTTAAATTCTAAAGCACAGAGCTCACAGAATTCTGGTCTAGGAAGAACCTGTTCTTTGTCTACCGTTACCCCACTGCGAGGACCCTTTTGGCTCAGAAAACTTTGTAAACACAGATTCTTTCTTCACATCAATAAATACTGAAATGACATGAGTAGGCTGTAAACAGTAAAATCTACCGGTCTACCTTGAGGTTGTTGGGGATTCCGCTGCAGACCACCACAGTACAATGAAGACTGCAATAAAGCAAGGCACATCGAGTGTTTCTTTCTCAGTTTATATACAGATTTTGCTTACACTATACTGTGGCCTATTGAAGCAGCCTTGCTAGTGCAGTTTGTAATGTTTGTTAACGAGGCTGGTAACCAAAAGACAAGCAGTTTGAATCCGCCAACTGCTCTGTGGCAGAACTACAGGCAGTCTCCTCCCATAAAGTTCTACAGCCTCAGAAACAGCAGGGTGGGTCTCTGTGTGTTGGAATCAACGCAAAGGCAGGGGATTCTTGGCGGCTTGTCTATGAACTGTGTAGGTGTATTATAAAAAAGTCTGAATCACTGTTAAACATACCAAAATGTAACACAGAGACAGACACAAAGTGAAAAAATGTGTCAATAAACTTGCTCGACTCAAGGTTGCCATAAACTTTCATTTCACAAAAACACAGACTCTGCAAAATGCAGCAAAGCGAACACCACTAACAGAAGTGTATCTGTATACATTACAAGCACATCAACTTGAAAACCACAGACAAACCAGGAGAGTGTCATCTTTACCAAGTTCTTGTATTCTGACTACTGTGACTTCACAAATTCAATAAATGGAATCTTGTTTCATCTTGTTTTATTACTCTTGAGAGATTCCCCCCCCCCAGCTATTTATTTACAAGTTGTAGCTATTCTTTTATGAAGGTGGAATATTTTTATGAGTAAGGTGTGTATTCTTGTGGGTGGATGTGGCTCTTAAAAAAAATACTTAGGAGGCTATGTAAAGCCGGCTAAAATACAGCAACAAACCATAAAGTCAAAGGACTATGTCATGTCTGTTATATGTATATTTTTACTAACAGTCTATACTCTGAAGTTTGGGTGATTTCTAATTGAATCATCATAATTTTTGTATTGCATGAATTTCCTGTAATGAACAAGTAACATCCTTACACACCAAAATAGGCAAATCAGACTGGGAGGGGGCAGAGAGACAAACACATAAGGTAGTTGTATTTCAATAGTGCATTTCACTTTGCACTCTAATAGTCATTAATGGCTTAAATGTTCAGTAGGATAAGGGGAAAAAAATCCAGGAGTTCTGCATGTATGTTACAATTCTGGAGAATTTATAGTTGAACTCTTTCTTGTTGACCTCTTCTTTCCATGGCACCAGCAAAGTAGAATATGTGTGTGTGTGTGTGTGTCTGTGCGCGCGCGCGCGTGTGTGTGTGTGTGTGTGTGTCTGTGTGTCTGTGCGTGTGTGTGTGGTGTCTCCATTATCTCCTGGTAGAGGAGTATATCAGGGCTGTGGATTAATCTGCTGGTAGTGATGCCCTTCAATCAACTGATGATGACTCAGCTCACCTTATGGGAGAAGAGGTGTGTGTTGATTACACTTTTGTTTGCCTCCCTCAATTTTCTTGTTTTCCAGAGTCATCCCACTGGTGCAACTCATGCCCCATTCTATATACAACGTCCTGGGAAGACAGAGTCATGAGAAAGTTCCTCTGCAGACATAATGCAGCTCTTTCAGAATAGAAGAGACAACTGGAACCTTTCAACTGTCTTTATCAAACGTGTCACACATGTACACGAAGCCCTCATGGCATCTTCAGACAAGCCCACTACTAGTAAATAATCACCAAAGGACCTCTGTCAATAACACACAGGCAGAAGAATCCCCCAGCAGAACCCGGCTGACTTCCTGATCCAAAGAATTGTAAGACAGAATAAATGGCTATTTTAAGCCACTAAAGGTGACTACCAAAAAAATGCCCCTAAACAATGTATCATTGTTAATGCTATTGTTCTTGTGTGCTATCAAGTTGCCTGTGGTTCACAGTGATCTGAACCCTGCCGTATCCGGAATCAGTCTCAGTGTCTCATTATCTCAGTTACTGTATCAATCCGTCTCATGCTGGGTCTTCCTCTCTTGTGCGTCCCTCTACCCTTCCAAGCCTGATGTCCTTCTCCAAGGACTGGTCCTTCCTGGCAACATGCCCAAAGTACGTGAGATGGAGCTTCAAAATCCTTCCCTCTAAGGAGCAACTTGGTTTCACCTCTCCAGGATAAGTCTGTTTATTCTTTTTGAAGTTCATGGAATGTTCAAGCACGCTTCTTCAGCACCACAACTCAAAGGCATCGATCCTCCTTCTGTCATCCTTAGTCACTGTCTTGTTCTCTGATGCATAGCAAGTCACTGCAAAGACCATGGCCTGGATCAGGCACATTTTAGACACAGCAATATGGTACAATGGATTTGAGAGAAAAACCAAACATGTAAATAAACTAGTGCAAAAAAAAAAAAAAATAAGGTCAGCTTGGGGAAGGAGAAGGAAGGGAGAGGGGGTAAAATGTGCAACAATGAATGAATGAAAATCTAACTCTTCTGTAAACTTTTGTTAAAATGACAATTAAAATTAAAAAAAAAAAACTATCCTAAAAAAACCCCAAAACACAACAACCAGAAAAATTATGTAATGGTTTGTGTGTGTTTTGCTTTGTTTTTAAAAAACCAAAACAATACACCAAAAACCACCTTTATAGGGGGGAAAAATAACAAAGGACTATTTCAGTAGTTCAGAAGTTAAACACAAATTCCCCAGACAGTCCAGTTAAGGTAAATATGATTTTTAAAAAAACGAGTTCACCTTGTCATATTGTCTCAGAATGCTTACTGATAATGTTCCTTACATCTTCTCTGAGCACAATATTCATCCTGAAAATGGTGCCAATTCCCCCAGGGTTAATACATCAAGAGGTCTTAGCAGTCTAACTGGTCTCCTCTAGCATCATAACAGCACCCGTATCATCAGTGACTGAATTCTCTCTCATCAGTCTGCTGACCACACACACACCTGGGTTATAAGTTAGCACAGAACCTACACAATGAAACCTACAGAAAGCTCCCAACATCATACACAGGATAACAATTACCCACCTGCCTACCAAGCACAACTCTTCAAATCTCAATAGTAAAACCTGTTTAAGGTCTCTCCACTCATCCCTACCCGACTCTTCCTTTCAGAGACGATGGCTCCTGCACCTGTCCTGTGCTGAGGCTCTAGGGAGCTCTAGTGGTGCAGTGTTTAGAGTGTTGGCAGCTCTTCTACTGACCCTACGTTTCCTGGGCTCACTGCGACGTTTCATTTGCAAGAAACAGTTAAGTTTTAAAACCAACAGCCTAGATCAATACTCTCTTTTCTGTGAAGAACAATTTACAAATAATTCAACTAGGAAGGCTGTTCACTGAAACTGGAGTTGATTAGAACAAGGATTTGATTTTATTCCCTCTCAGCTGGATGCATGGCACTGGATTCATTTCTGTGGCTGAAGAGTCCATGTTGGCTTTTTTCATTCAAGAACATTCCAGATCTCAGCGTTGGATACAAGTTACACAATCAAGTAGTGTTAAATGTATTCCTAATTTACCAGATAATGGTTTGCTAGCAAGACTTGAACTGAAACATATTAGCAGAGATGAACATATATTACTTTTGAAATAGGAGTAAAAAATTCATCATTTCCTGAGCCAATCCCCTCTCTCCATGGCAACCTGGACAAGCAGCCGCCCGATGTGCTGAACCGCTACCATGAAAGTATATTCATAAATATTCACATGGCTGCGAAATGGAAAGAATTAGAAATGAAGGAACACATTAAGATTTCTTCCAAAGCCTCTCGCATGTTGCTTTTTTCGGCTCTGTTTTTGTTTTCACACCTCACACGCCGACAAACATTTAATGTGGGGTTTAAGGAGCACATAGAAATGTGATGACTGGAAGCTTGCTATGTGCTGGGGCTTAGGTGAGCGCATTCTTGAGTCTACAGTCAAAACCAGCAAACAGCTCACAGATACTAGATCTCCCATCAGCTGCTCTCCCATCAGCTCCAATGCAGCCTTGGAGAGCAGTGGCCTGTCAAGTGGATTCCAACTCATGCCCCCCTGCCCCCCAGGTGAGCCAGAGTACAGAGGGGTTCCATCGGGATTTCCCGGCTGATTTCGGAAAGTCTTGTGAGGCACCTCTTTGTTGCTGTTAGGTACCATCGACTCAAACACAACTCACAGCAACCCCAAAAACAACAGATTTGAACCCTGACCTAAAACCACGCCATCCTCAGCATCTGATATACTCAAGCCCATGTGCCAGTTCTTCCTGTGGAAGGTCTTGCTCTCTTTCTCTGACCCTCCACCTTTCAGGATTGTGCCCAATGACTAGCGCCTCCTGACAACATGCCCAGAGTACCAGAGGATGTGGAAGCACCCTGGTTGAACTTCCTTCCAAGACAGACTTGTCTGTTCTTTTGGCAGCCCATGGGATATTCAGCACTCCAACACCACAGCTCAAAGGCACTGATTCTTCTGCAGTCATGATTATTCACTGCCAAACTTTCAGATGGCTTGGATCAAGTGCACCTTAGCCTAATGAAAATACGCACCTTAACTGCATCTCTTTCTCCTGTCAACACCTACAATCCCAAAGACTCCAAATCCCTACATGGTTTCTTTAGGGGTGTGGGAGGTCAGGGGCAAAGATGAAAGGGTTTGTTCCCAATTTCACCCCTTCATTTCCTCACGTACACACACAGCTGTTTGTTTTCTCTATTTGTAAGCTCTAGACAGCAGGACACAAGGCAATGGTTTTTCAATCATCTCAAAATGAAATGGTTACGATGTCATTTTATCCCCAAAGGAGCTGTTAGGCATGTCTTGAAACCCATTTGTTACATTTCATTGTCCTGACATCTCTACTTCATTAACTTCACATTAGTAATTTCCAAGAGCTGTCCTCTAGAATCAGGGTTTACCTAACAGGCCATTATGCTTGAGACGGGCCAGTTAGACAAAGAGAATCAGATTTCTACAATAAAGACCGTGTGGGAGACACTGAGATCTTACGCGTTGTGGACACTCCTCACTTAGTGATGTGTTTCTGTTTCCAAAGATCAGGTCATTATCCTGGTTCATTATCACAGGTGTTCTCATCCCACCCCATTGTCCCCTGGATCCCTGACAGCTCATTACCTACCACGTCTTTCTTGGTGGTTGTGGAGAGGTGTCACCTGCTACCTACAACCTCCCACCTCTACCTATTTCCTCCCACCAACTGCCCAGGATAGGAACCCTTCTCATCCTCTGTCCACTCTAGCTCTCCAGGCCCACGAAGTCCTCCTTCCTTCATCTCCCCTTCCAGCTTTCCCCTCCCAACCTCACCCTGCCTGCACAAACCTCACATTACTCTCTCATCCCCCTGCCCCTCCATGCCAGACTGATATATTGGTCAGGGATTTCCTGACCAATCAGCTGCCCTCCCCTGCTTGGCTCTGCCATCATCAGGTGTCTGGTACAGATTTCAGGATGACCTATGAAGTCACCCCAGGACCAGCTGCTGAAACCCCCTGTGAGGGTTGAACCACCAGAGGCGCTGTCTAAGAGCTCATCTGAAGTTGTGTTGTTGTTAAGTGCCACTGAATGGATGCAGGCTCATTGCAACATGAAGAACCTTCGTCACAATCTCTATTGTGTTCAAATCCCCTGTTAGAGTCACGGCTGTAGCTACCGAAGTGGTAGTAAAGGGGGGATGTCGGATAACGAGCTTGTCAGTAAGGGCGTTTGTAAGGGAGACTGCTGAGTCCCTGACTTGGAGTCTTTTCTAACCATAAGTTGTTCCTTCTTACATGCAGCAACTGCAAAACATGGTGATGAAGCAACCAGCACAGAAACGGCCACCTCTGCAGAGCTCTGCTGTTGTACGTCTGAAGGTACTCCAGTCTGTTTTCATTTATGGTCATAATACTGGGGGTTCTAATAATAATTCAGTGCTCAACTGTGAACCAAAAGGTTGGCAGTTTGAGCACATCAGCTGTTGTGAGGCATGAAAATGGGGCAGCTGGCTTCCTAGAGACAATACCATTGGGGTCGTGCTTATATTCTGCCCTATACGTCAACGTTGAGTTGGACTCGATGGATTTGGTAACACTGCATTCTACTTTCCCCCAATCCACTGCCTCACTAAGACTTTGGTCATATCATAGGTGGGACAGCTTTCCACCTAACTGTCGCTTTTCAAGTGGAAATATTTTCAAACATGGAAAAAATTATCTGATACATTTTCCCAAACACAGAATACGTTGGCATCAATTTCTCCACTATCCATCTCTGAGTTCAGCTATGCTGTTGTTGTGCATTTTCAAGTGGGTTTTCAGAGGCAGTAAATCACACAGAAGCCTACCCTGCTCCTGTGGAGTAGCTGATGGGTTTGAACCATGTACCTTTGGGTGGGCAGCACAACTTCTAACCATTAAGCCATCAGAGCTCCCTGAGGTCCTTATAGTCCAATCTTTCTGGGAGGTTATAAATGACCCTTTTTCCATTTTGGGGAAATGCTGGATTAAGGAAGGGAGGGAAGAAAAGGGAAAATGTGAAGCCCTAGATGGTCGATGAGGAGACATGGTGGATGGTGGCCGCATTACACACTCACTCCTGGGCCTATTTCTTCTCAAGGGAGAATGCCAACAGTGGCTGTAGCAGTGGGGCGGCACCGGGCAGGGTTCTCGGCTGACCCAGGGCCTGACGCTTGGCTTCACTAATGGACACACTTAGGCAACAACCTATCAGCAGGGTTAAGTGTCTCTCTCCACATGGGAACCAGGCAGTCTCTTGAGCTACACAGCTGGACTGTGGAATGTTCCAGAAGCTGCCTGGTGACACAGCACAACTTACCATCCACCTGTTTTTCTTATCTCAGCACACATTTCCTCCTTGCTCAATATCGCATCCTAACACTCAGCGCAGCTGGCTCCTTTGTGGCTCTGGCTCAAAGAGCTGCCTTCCCTTGGATACTTCCAGCAGAAAGGCTTGCTTTTTCCACATATCACAACTGGAGTTTAGAATGTACTCTTACTTGCAAGTAAAAATGTTTAACAATTGGTAATCCACTATTATAATCTCTAATGTTTCCACTTAAGAGTCCAAAGAGAAATGTAAATATGTGGTGTAAGCTTGTTGTTGTTCTCAATTATAAAACATCCTTTCTTGAATGCAGCTTTCCCCAAACACATGCCAAGTTGTCTGCAGCTGGGGACCATGTGTGTTACCTTTCTCATCACATCCAGGTAAAGGGACCACTGGAGGAAGTAGATGGTATAGTCGATTCAATAACAAAAGTACACAAATGTGTCTACAGATCTGGAAACCACTACTGATTTTAGCTCCAGCTTTCTGTTACAGCCATGTCACTGCCTTCATTTGGTACCAGGACTCTTACATCAGAGTTATGCAACCACAGTGTATTTTGCATTAAGGCTTTTAGGTGGGATTAAGTCTCAGGAAGAGATTAGGTGGGTACCTCAGAGAACAGACCTCCCTGGGGACTGCTGGCTAAGGAAGAGAAAGGTCAAGAAATGTAAATGGAGAAGACACAATGGAGGCTGAACTTTACAGCAACTGCTTCTGCCCCAATTGCCCTCAGGGTCCCAGGAGGAGAGATCAGGGATGGATGTCCAGAGGCCTCCTGATCCTGAAGTGACAGCTGCCTGACTCCTGAACTCAAGCTGTGTCGGTCTTCTTCGCCATTCTGTCTGCTGCAGTACAAATAACACTAAAGCAGAGGGATTTGTCATTCCCATTTTCTAGCCAAGGGGTCTTGGTGGTGCAGTGGTCAAAGCAGGATTCTCTCTCTTTTTTTTTTTGGTGTGTGTTTGTACCGTTGACTCAGATCCGGCTGGCACAGGAAGAGATTGCCTCTTCCTCTCCAGCTGAGCATCTGGTGGATTCGAACTTTGAGCCTTCAGGATTGCAGTGCAGCTTCTTGCCATTCGGCCACCAGAGCTCCCCAAGGGCGCTCTCTTTGGAACAAGAAAGCATTCATTCTTAGTGGCATGGATACAGCAAGGGGTTCAGGGTTCCCTCTGCACCCGCTGCCTGCTCTTTGACCCAGGTTAGAGCCTTGTGCCCGCTCAGAAGTGCAATTTCAAAGCAGCATCAAGCTGCAGTCTTAATTATTTTTGTGTGTGTGTACCGTCAAATGGGATCTGACTGGTACAGGAGGAAATTGTCCTTCCTTCTCCAGCAGTGCAGCTGGGGGATTCGAACTGCGTGCCTCTGGGATTGCAGTGCAGCTTCCCGCCCCTAGGCCACCAGAGCTCCCCAAGCTACAGTCTTGTTTCGGGTTCCACAGGCTGACGAGGAAGTTGGGTTTCTCCATGAAATCAGACCAATGAATTCTACACTTAGAAGTTTAAACTCCAAGCGTAGTCAGTAAACACATGATCTTGTATTAATCTTGACTGAATGAAAAAGCATGTGAAAATGATCGTGTCTGAGCATCTAACCTGCTAATCTCATTAGTCTAATTTAACTGACTTCAGGATTCTTTAAAATGATATGTTTTCAAGAAAATAGTAGCTCTCGCTCTCGGCAGGCCCACCTCCTCAGGCAGGCATCTTGTTAGTACTTCAAACCCCAAAGGGCTTCAGCTGAGTCAGAACTGAACTGGGGGGTTGGGGGGACCATCCAGAGGAAAGCTGGAGAGACAGGAAGTGAGCAGCAGGGAAGGCAGCAGCTGATAACCGCCTCAGGCCTGTGCTGACTTCCTGGAGGCAGAGGCCAGAGGCCAAGGCAACCATCCAAGACTTCTGCCCATCACAGTTACCTCCTGGGCTTTGCAAACCTCCAGTGTCTGGTGCCAACCTTGACACACTGAAGGAAAAAGGCAAGAGGTGGGGCTGGAAAGAATTCAAGCTCCAAGGTGATTAAAATGTGCATCCTAGGTTTAAAAAAACACTTGGAGGAGATGAGTCTGAATGGCATTATGCTACTTACAAATTGGGGTTCCCCCCCCCCCGTGCACGCCCTCCCCTGAACCTCTCAACAATTCAGTGCACTCACGTGGTCTCGTGTTACAGTATTCTCACTTAATATGGGAGGAAATGGAAATGCTGAGCCGTGGCACGAGCTGCCACCAGTTCCACAGTCAACCCAGAAAGCAGCGTCCTAGATCCGTGTCCTCCCCCACCCTGCTACTCAGTTTCACAGCTTGATAAATCTAATGGCAAAAATCAGAAACTCCCCTCCACGTACACACTGACGAATATTCCCAAGACGGACGACAGCCAGCCTTGTGCTTTCCCATGCCAGCTGAGCGGTCCTTGTGGAATATTCCTAGCATTCCGTAAAAAAATGACTTTGGTTGCAGTTTGTATCCTCTATCTGACACTGCTATCTAACTTGTTCATTTTTTTTTTTTTACTTCCTTCGGACACAGCCAAAGCACCATTTGGCCATATTCCTGATAGAACGATTACAGAGTCGTCCTTGGCATCGAAAAGCCTGGAATGCTGGTGATGCAATGGTTAAAAGCCTTTGGCTGCTAACTAAAAGTTCAGCACTTTGAAACCACTTCAGATCAGGAGAAAAGACCTGGTGATCAGAACTCATATTTTGTTGTTGTTATGTGCCGTTGAGTCATTTAAGCTCTCATATAGATTCCAAATAAAAACAACAGAAACCCCCCAAGTGTCATCACGTGGGTTCTAACTCACAGTGATCTTCATCCAGCTTCTGGTGGTGTAAACCTTTATGGGAAGAGCCTGACCATCTCTTGCTCCTGGATTTGAACCAGCTGACTTCTGTTAACAGGAAAGTGCATGATGCCCCACACCACCGGAGCTCCTTCCCATGAGGACTCACTCATTTATTGCTGTCCACTCTGAATCAGCGCATAGCTGACCTTTCAGAAGGTTTTCAGAGGCTGTAAGACACACTGGGAAAGACTGTCCATCTTTCTCACATGGAGCAGCTGATGGATTCGAACTGCCTGCCTTTGGCTTGGTAGCACAGCTCCTTATCCACTAGGCCACTAAAGCAGCCATAAAGCGTGTCAGTCCCAGAAATCCTACGGATCAGCTCAACTCTCCTATGGTGTGTTTGAGTTGGATGTGATTGGATGTCAATAGGTTTGTTGTTAGCTTTGTCTCCTAGGCTTTGAGGTGGCATCTACCTCTACCACTAACACCCATCTTCTCAGCTCTCCAATCTGTAAAGGGATTGGTGTACCATTTATTTGGGTGAACACATCCTCGTTTATAATCAACAACCAGCATCCCAATTAAACCTTAAGTTCCAAAGCTGTACCTGGAGTCAGAGGGCTGTCCCACCCACTGCTCTCCTTGGAGATGCATCTGTAAGCCCCAGGTCTCCTGTGGACCCTGTTAGGCTCAGCGTTTATTAAGGGAAGGTAAAAGTGACACTTGAAAACACTATAAATAGTGAATTCCAAAATCTAGCTGCCCCAGTGGTCAGGACTCATTAGATCCGAAACTGTTTGGCTTCTCACACAAGAGACTGGAGCCCAATTACCTCAGTTCACAAACAAGGAAAATTATCTTGGTAACATTAAGATTCCACTTTCAAACTGTTTACTTGAAACCATCCTGGGGTTTTGACTGGCTTAATCCTTAAATAAATTAATTCTGAAAGGATTTTCCCCCCTTTCAAAATAAACCCTAGAAGGATTTAGTGAAGACTTAGGAAAGTATCACTCAAATTTCCAAATAAAAAGTTTGCCCTGATGATGGTTTCTCTCTAGTTCGGCCTCTAAATGGTTGGTAGGGACAGACCTGTCCCTCTATCTCTCTTTCTTTCTGTCTTTTTTTTTAAAGGCATACATGTTGAAGTCTTATCCTGTGTGTATTTATGAAATGTAAAGCTTGTTTGGGAATAGATTCCCCACGCCCCACGCCCCGCCTTGTCATCAGTTAAATGAAAAAATATCCTAACAGAGAAAGGTAGGTCCCAATTCTAATCTCTAATGTCCTCTGAGGGAGCTCTAGTGGTCTAGTGGCAAGAAGCTGCACTGCAATCTCAAAGGCACGTGGTTGGAGGCCACCAGCTACTCTGCAGAGGAATGGGCAATCTCCTTCCGTGTGATTAACTGCCTTTAAACAGCTATTGATCGATTCTGAATTTATTGTAAACAACAACACCAGCAACAACAATCTCCTCTGAGTCTGACAAGAAAGAAATCACACAGGGCAGAAAGAGATATGCCACGTTAACTTGCAGTAAGTAACCTTGTGGGACAGTTACACCATCCCCACAGGGCTGCCAAGACTGTAAATCTCGACAGAAGCAGATTGATTACCCCACCTTCCTCTAATAGAGTTGCTGATGGATTTGAACTGCTGACCTTCTGGTTAGCAGCCAAGCCATGAACTTTAACTGTGCCACCAAAATGCCTTCAGATGTATATAAGCATTTATTTCTTTTTATTATTTATCTACTAGGGACCTCTGGTGGCAACGAGTTGCACCACCAACCCAAAGGTACAAAGTTTGAATCCAATCTCCTCTTGTGCAATTTATAGCCTCTGAAAACCCTCTGGAGGGTCTGTAAACAACAACATTTACTATAAATAGTAAAAGAACACCAGAAACTAGGGGAGTATCAAGGGACAACTCCTCTCTCCAAGCCTTGAGGAGAAACAGACATGGCAAAGATATTGTGTGGGCTTTAAAACCTCCCAAACCATGAGAAATGAATTCTGCCCTTTAAAGTCACCGCGGAGTGGTACACAGACCCTCACTGGCCATGAATCTTGAATAACCAGCAGCTTCTCTAGTCCAGTTTCCCAAACGCAAAGAGGAAGGCAGTAGACTTCTCAGGATCTCACAGACTCTTGTGCCAAACCTTTCACGCCTCAAGACTGTAACGCAATTAAATGTCAAGGTCCTCAAGACATTCCACTGGAGCCCAGAGGATGCCCTGCTTCTCTGAACAGGAGTTATGACAAGGAAGAGACTGTCCTGTACCGAGTGCTCTGCGCTTCCAGCTCTAACCAGCATTGTTCCCATGCTTTCCACAGTGGGCATCCTCGCTTTGCCTCTAGGGAGATGGTTTCAAGGAACCCTGATTGCGTAAAGGTTAAGAACTTGGCTATAAGACAAAGGCTGGTGGTTCAAACCCTGGTGACTTGTTTCTATGCAGATTAAAATCAAACCTCAGATCCACTGCCACTGAGTTGACTGTCGCTTCTGGTGGCCTTCTGTCAGGTTTCAGACTGCACGTTTTCACAGGGGACACAACAGGACTCTGCCTGTCTTTCCCCCTCAGAGGACTGAGTGGATCTGAACCCTTGACCTCTGGATAACAGCATACCAGTCACAGGCTCTGCCAACTTTCAAGTAAGCAGCTGTAATCACTTCTATTGGTTATTTTGTGCCTGTTCTTATGGGGTTTTTTGTTGTTGTTGTTTATTTTGTTTTGGTTTTGCTAGGTCAATCTCTTTGATGGGCTCACTCTCAGCCTGTGTGGTACAGTTACTGCTCTGCAGGTCAAACAGAACTGAAGCTCTCGCTGTGGCAGCTGAAGCCTGACACTTGGCGCTGCTGCCCACCTGGCCTGCCTTGCTCATACCTCACGTCTCTTTGCCCACGATGTTCCAGGCACACTGCCAAGCGCCCGTCTCCTGGGATGCTCTTTCCTCTGCTTTCACCCACATCGATGCCACATCCTAAGCATCTCAACATAAAGGCCAAATCCTAGCAAGGTCACCTCCCACCACCCAAAAGAAGCCAGCTTCCTGCCCCCAATCTTAGTGCCCATCAGCAGTCTTTGCTATTTACCTTCATAGCACCAAGCATCACAGAAAAGAATAATCTCTTTGCAGGCATGTTTCCTTTCAATCTCTCCAACTAGATCATTTGCTCCAGAAGGAGGAAAATGCCCATTTCATGGTTTCAAGTCTTCCAAGTACTAGGATGTGAAACCTACCATGAAGCCAGCTCCAGCTCCTGGTGACCCCATGCGAGTCAGAGGAGAACTGAGTCCCACAGGCATTTCAGAAGTAGACCAGCGATCTTTTCTCTCTAAATGCCTCTGGATCAACTTGAACTGTCAACCCTTCAGTTAGCAATCAAGTGCATCATTTACCATGCACACCACCTGAGGACTCTAGATCTAACAGACGGCTACAGTGAGATCATTTCCTGGTACATGAAGGAAGCACCAGCCAAACCCACAGGCATCAGCCTGGACATAACACTCGGTCCTGGGGGGACCCCCACGCTTCACGAGAACTGCTGAGCACAGAGCAGTCCCCACGTTCCGGTGGCCTAGTGTTAAGTAACTGCACTGCAATCCCAAAGGTAGGCAGTTCGAGTCTACCAGATACTCTGTGAGAGGAGGATAGGGAATCTCCTCCCATGCAACCTACTGCCTCTGCAAACCTGCTGGGGAGTCAGCTATGGGTCAGTTCGGACTCACTGTCACACAGCAAACAACAACAGAGCTCATGAAGTAGTACAAAGTCTGGCAGCAGCTAGGCTTGCTGACAGGTGGTAATTCTAATACAAAGCTCTCCAGAGGCTGAAGAATGAGTGTGGTGGCTCGTGGCATTCTGGGGTGCAGGAGATGGCACCCTCTGCCTCTGTAGAGAACAGGGCTGGGTTGAGGTGCCACTATGCTGGCCTCCTGCCACCCCTACTCTGCACATGCCTCAGTAAACCCTCCGTGGACTCTCCTTACCAACCTGCATAAAGTCTAAAAAGAGAGGTTTCATTCATCAGAGAAAACAGGCAGAAGTGAAAAAACCTGGTGTGGGAGGAAGGCCCAGACCATGTGAGTACTGGGGAGAGGAGCCCAGCAAAACCCACTGTGACTGTGAAACCATTTCTCTGGGCTCTACTTCAAAGTGCCCTGAAGGATGCATCTACCCTGTTAAAGTAATAATTCCGGTGAGTCTTTGCCCCACTCTGCATAACACAAATACGGACGTTCTATTACATCAGGAAGTACTACTCACTGCTGTCAAGTCGGAACTGACTCACAGCTGACCTCCCACCGGGTTTTCAAAAATCTATCCAACAGGGGAGACTGTCCTCCCCAGAGCTGATGCTGGATACAAACCACCAGAGAAGTGTGGCCTGTGGGTTAACTGCACAACTCTTTAAGGACGAGGTCACCGGAGCTTCCTAACCAGAGAGAAGAGCCGAACTACTCCTCAAACCCAAACCTCAAACCCACGGCCTCCGCTGGGGTGGTTTGTCCTGCAGAGTTACGATGAGTCGGATGACAGGATTGCAATGAGCAGATTCCGACATCCTTCTCCCATTCAGTAGCTAGTGGGTTGAGACACTGACCTTTAAGTTTGAATCACTAGCAGCTGAATGTCTAACCACTGCATTAACAGGGCCCTTTCAAACCATACTGCATATATTCATTTGAAAATTTGAATGAGTAATCATTTGCCAAAATAATGTGGGGACTTTCATAATTGTGTACATTAGATTTCTTTTTTCTTGCATAGAATTCCAAGCTCGTTCAAGGAGTAACTGTGGGCTCATGAGCGATATGTCTAAGAAATGTCAAGCGGGAACTCTGCTATTGTAAGCAGAGCGCATGAATAAAATATATTACTAACAATTTTAGACTCATAATTTGTATCAAGTTGTCTGTCTTTGTGTAACTTGTTTCACAGAGAGAAGTCTCTGAATAATTCATCATGTCTTTCCTCAGCTCCCTTAAACAAAATCAGAGACTCTGTAGATAATATTCTATCCTCTACACACACACACACACACACACACACCCAACAATCACATGCATCATTGAGCAGACAGAGCCTCTGGGTCCTACAAGCTGGAGAAATCTCTCACCAGACATGGGAAAGTGGCCCCTCAGCCTCTGAGTGGCTGGAGACCAGCAGCTCAGAGCTTCCTGACAACCCGACAGCCCAGTCCCCAAGAGCTCTGAACCGCGGGCAAGTCTATTCCCATATTGACCCCATACTGGTTCCCCGTTCACTCTGGTCCTATCTGGTTCTCCTTTCGGGAACCTCCAGGACCCTCATCTGCCTCAAATGTCTTTCAAATGTCAAAGGGCAGCTGTGAGGTCTTCACATGTTCCTCTTCTTTGGATTAAGTGTCCCCATTTCTTTTATTAGTAGCTCTAGGAGAGCTAACCCTTAATCAGTGCCTCTAGATAACATTTTATGGACTAATGTGGAATTTAGGGGCGGTGTGCTTCACATGGGGGACACAGGTTCGATGCAACTCGCAGCTCATGGGCTGCCAGCACTCACTAGTCAAAGGAATTTTGTGTGTTGCTAGGACGCTCAACAGGTTTCAGCAGCGCTACCAATGCTGACAGACTAGGAAGAAAGGCCTGGCAGTTTCATCTCTAAAATCAGCCATGATAACCCTATGACTCACAATCACAAAAGTCCAGTCCCACTGTGGATGAGGTCACCTTGGCAACTGCAGACAAAACACCATGAAGACTATTGCCTTGACTTCAAAACATAACAGAGGCACTCAAATTAAAAAAAAAAGAAAATAAAATTAGGGGAGCTCTGGTGGCCTAGTGGCAAGGAGCTGCAACTACAATCCCAGAGGCGCACGGTTCGAATCCACCTGATGCTCTGTCGGGGAAGGAAGGACAATCTTCTCCTGTACCAGTCAGATCTGATTTGATGGTACACTCTCTCACACACAAATAATAAAGTAAAAAAAATGAGTTGACCCAGAGCGCAGGGGTTAACCCACTGGTCTATGGGTCCAGGTGTGTATGCACAGTTAATAGATGCTTTCTGGTGGTAATACTAAAACCTTGAATTTTTAAAATGCCTCTAAGTGAAAGAGCCAAATGTGTTTGAAACAGAAAGCTCTCATGAGGTAAACAGAAACGCAAGGCCCAAGGGGTGCTCCGGAACAGCAGCTGGATGGGAAGAGGTCTCGCTCAGAGAAGGGGCTCCCCTGAGGGCTCACAGTGGGGTGTGGAGCTGAGCTGAGCTGAGCTGAAAGGCTCAATGTGTTCTTTCTTATGAATGAAGAACGGCATATCTTTCTTAAGAAAAAGTGGTAGGAGGAAAAAAAATCTGTTTGGCATAAATAAATGAGAAGGCTGTTTAATGGTAGAAACCAAAAAATAAGTTGCATTCATTACCAAGGTGTGTCCAATGAGCTGCTTTCTGGAATTTTCTGGGATTTCACATATTTTTAATCTCAAATAGCATCTGGAGGTGGGGGGGAATTCTTCACCTACAGGCAGGCTAAAATTATGGTTGAAAATAGCAGTTTGTCAATCGGGGTGGCTCATAATAGAAGTATCAGTAATTTTTTTTTTTAAAGACATTTTTTTTCCCTGTAAAAAAAGCAAAGGCTTCTTTCTGTTACTCAGATGAGACTTTGGGTGGAGCAGCGCTAGCTGGCGTATAAGTGGCTCTTAAAGTTAACTTGAAAGGTCTGTGAGTCATCACGTTGCCTAGAAACTTCCAGGATGAAGTTAGAAAGGAGGATTTCTCCAAGACACGCTTCCAAGGAGGGACATTTCATAACAAGACGTGTGGAGAGGGCCTCGACCACAATGGGTGGGGAGGCAGCAAGTGACCTTGCTTCTCTCTTCAAAGACGGTACCCAAGAGGTATGTGGGCTGTGTTGCCCGGGAAGGCGTGAAGGCGGGGAGCAGCATTCACAATGGTTCTGCAACCTGGTGGAAAGAATGCGCTGCTGGGTGGTGAGTGTGCCTGTGGTGACTTCCCCAGAGTAAGGCAGCTGTTCGCTGCACCAAGAAGTCTGGTTCTGGGAAAAGAGAGAGCCATCCTACGTGGCATTCCACCGGGAGTCGTGGGAGAAGGGGGAGTCAGCAGAGTGACAGATGACTCAACTGCCTTCGTACCCGTGTCATCGTCTCATTTATTTGCTAGGAAGAAAAATAACTAGTTGATTCAGCCTCCCTTAAGAATAGAGGAGTCATGATTTAAAAATCACGGATCAGATTTTTACAGAATTTCATATTTTTTCCATTTACAGCATTTTTTTTTTGTTAAGACACCGAGCCTGAGTGGAGTGGTCTAGGCACTTGTCTGCATCCACAAGGCTGGGGTTTTGTGCCTACCCAGCAGCTCTGCAGGACAGAAGACGTGGCGTGGAGCCAACGGAGGACCTTCCACTCTGTTAACACACAAGGGCACTAGGAGTCAAAATCTACAACATCCAACAACATATGCTAAGCGGTTCCATTGACAGGAGATTATCTGGAACCACAGAACCATGTACATGGTGCTGGAAAAATGCTGTCATGAAGTTTGCACTGCTCAGTGGCCCACACTGGGAGAATCGTTACCATTTGAGTTTGTACAGTCTTCTTTAGGCCTCCATGTCACTCCCGACTGCCGAGAGAATGAACAGTTTCTGCAGAACCTCAGTGTGTTTGCCCCAAGGAATGACAGACAGCTGGGGACATCTCAAAGGGGGAGGAGCAACTGTGAGAGACTCAGAACCAGGTGACAGTGCTGGCCATTAGTGACAGTCCCAGACTTTCCTTTTATATCCTGGTCACAACTTTGTTCATGGAGAAAAAAAAGTATGTGGCAGAAGGGTATGTGTCCACAGGAAAGACACTGAGAAATATATAAAATTGATCAGGACACGCATGCGAGATGTTTCAAACGCAAGCACACAAAACTTGCGGTCGAGTCAATTCCAACCCACTGTGGAAGCCCTCCACTGGGCTTCGGGGCCGGTAAATCTTTCCTGGAGGAAACAGCCTATCTTTCTTCACTGGAGCAGCTGGTGGATTCGAACCACTAACCTTTCAGTCACCAGTCCAACAAGTGATACATCATGTCACCAGAGGTCCTTGATAAAACCACAGAGAAGTCTTCAGAGTGTCTCTAGAGAGAAGCGCATTAGGATTTTCAGAGGCATTTTTAAATGGGGTGGGGATAACTCCTCTCTCTGGGGACAAATGGTTTGTTTCCATAAACTTCATTCCATGTGGATTTGATAACTGCCTTCTCTTTCTGTTTGGGCTCACAGGGAATTTTCTCCGTTCAGTCAGTCACATCCGACCCACCCACCCAGTCCCCAACTGGAAGCTGTAAATAAAAACAGCAACATAGGAGACTAGTGGAGAGATCTTCCTTGTAACTTTATTTTTTTTAAGCCTTTTGGGAAATGGAAAAGTCAGTGCCCCTTCTTTGTCTCCCATCACCAAGTGAACTGTGCTCCTGTCAATCCATTTAAGGAATTGGGGTTAGAGCACTCCCTGAAGAGAGGTCCTCATGAAATCCACACAACAGCGGAACATGGATTTGTGTGGAAGGGGTCATTTGTGTCTCCTCTATGGAACTGGTTAGAAGTGAATGCGAGTACACAACCATGTGCTTACTGCAACTCCGTCCTTCTCTTGAGGTGTCTTCCTTCTCCTGGCTCCCCCACTGTCTGTCTCTAGTGTCTGACACAGAGGATCTGGCTATGTCAGAATGAACAGTGTCCACCAAAATATACGTAAGTAATGTCGGAGCTAGGGAATGATTCTCCTTGATCTGATAATAGAGCTACTAGGATAGGGGGTGGGTGCAGGACCCTGAATGCCATCACAGTCCTCATCGCAGGTAAGGGGAGTTTTACCCAGGGGGGGTGGCCCTTTATCCTCATAAGAAATAAAAGGAGAGAAACACAAGCAGACATAGGGAAACGTAACTACCAAGAAAAAATTGCCAGCCTCAGAAAGCTAAACATAGAACTCTGTATTATCCAGCTATTCCACTGCTTGGAGAAAATACCCCATGAAAATGAGAACTGAAGCACAAATGGAGACTTGTACACCAGTGTTCACAGCAGCATTATTCACCATCGCAAGAACATGGAAACAGCCCAGACGTCTAGCCACAATCAAATGGATTGAGAAGTTATGGTACACTCACACAAAGGAATACTACACAGCACACAGGAGCAATGATTTTGTAAATTACCACCTACCTAACTCGGGAGGGACTGGAGGGCATTATGCTAAGTGATCTAACTCAGTCCCATAAAGACAAATACGGTATAAGATCATTACTGTAGAATGTGTATGAGGATCCAAGGGGAAGGGGAGCAGAGGGGTGAATATGGGCGGGGTAGTGGTGATGGTTAATCATGGGGTCGCACAATGTGATGGGTAGAGGGACGGGTGGGTAAAGGAAATGGGAAAGATCCAGTGTGAAAAAACAATGTATATGAACTTTGTACATTGAGATTGAGATAGTACACAGCTTTAGTTTGCTTGGCTCCATAGTCAACAGTCTTGGCAC
>NW_006399798.1:15455141-15496252 GCF_000299155.1 Elephantulus edwardii | reverse complement strand
TTGATTCAGTGACTGGGATAATTGGGATGGGAGTGTCGGAGACGGTGTGATTGGCACAGGACAGAGAGGAGTTTAGGGCTGTTGTACATAGGGTCGCTATGAGTCGCAGGCGACTCGACGGCACATAACAACAAAACAACGTGAACTTTGTGCAGAATAAAATGAAAAGTTTATTTAAAAAGAAAAAGAATTGCCAGGACTAGAATTCACCCTTCAGAGCCAGGTCCCTGTGCCAGGGACTCCTTGACACAGAAGCAGCTTGAGACATAGGGAGACCCATTTGTTAAAGCCATCTGGCTTGTGGTGTTCCTACTCTCGTAGCACTAGAAGACTTTCTGTGGTTGTTATGTCCTTTAGAATCAGAACCAGTTCACAGCTGACCCTTCAGCAGGGTTTAAAGAGGCTGTAAATCAAATGAGAGGAGACTGCTCGTATTTCTCTCTGGGAGCAGCTAATGAATTCGAACTACCTGCCTTTGAGTTGGCAGCACAATTACTTACCTCCAAGCCACCAAAGTCCCACTAGAGAACTCAGGCATCAGAAAACTAGGTTTGCTACAGGTAACAAGGTTTGGTTGGTGTTTACTGCGGTGCAGGGTGCGTGTACATTATGATGGTGTTCATGGTGATTAAGGGTCTGTTGTTGCCTAACTCAACTTCTGCAGAAGCACTCTTCTGTCTTACACTAGTACTGAGCTAGCTGGGTACCACCCGCTTGCTAGTTTGTCTTATGATGATGGCTCGCATATTGCTAAGATGCTAGAAGTGATGCCATTGGTATTCCAAATATCCCTAGGGACACCCATGGTGGACAGGCTTCAGCAATGTTTCCAGACAAAGACAGACTAGGACCAAAGACCTGGGAATCGATTTCTGAAAGTCAGCCAATGAAACCCTGTTGATGCGCGACAACACAATGCTTCTCTAGATGGTGCTGGAAAAGGGTTCCCTTACATGGATGAGAGACAACAAAGCAGAACTGGCAGAAAACCTTCCTATTTTTTCAAGAAACAGAGTAGACATCATCAAAGGGCAAATCTCATGGAATTTCATACGTTCTGTTATGTTGTTGTTATGTGCCATCGAGTCGCTTGCGACTCATAGCGACCCTATCTATGTACAACAGCCCTAAACTCTGCTCTGTCCTGTGCTAATCACACTGTCTCTGACACTCGCATCCCGATTATCCCAGTCACTGAATCAATCCACCTCATAGAGGGCCTTCCTCTCCTGCGCTGTCCCTCCACCCTCCCAAGCATGATGTCCCTCTCTAAGGACCAGTCTCTCCTTACAACATGTCCAAAGTATGTTAGACGGAGCCTCAGAATCCTTGCCTCCAAGGAGCCACCCGGTTTAACCCTTTCCAGGATGAATCTGTTTGTTTTCCTAGCAGTCCATGGTATTCTCAATACTCTTCTCCAGCACCACAGCTCAAAGGCATCAATTCTCCTTCTATCCTCTTTGGTCATTGCCCAACTCTCCGATGCATAACAAGTGATTGCGAAGACCATGGCCTGTATCAAACGCACCTTAGTCTCCAGAGAGACACCATTACTCTTCAGTACTTTGGAGAGGTCCCTAACAGCAGACTTTCCCATGGCAAAGCACCTTTTCATTTCCTCACTACTGGTGCCAAGAGTGTTGACTGTGGAGCCAAGCAAACTAAAGCTGTGTACAATCTCAATCTCTTCACCATCCATCCTGATACTGCCGATTGGTCTAGTGGTGAGAATCTTTGTGTTCTTGACATTGAGCCTCAATTCATATTGTAGGCTGTAGTCCTTGACCCTCTGCAGCAGGCGCTTCAGGTCCTCTTCAGTTTTAGCAAGCAGGGTTGTGTCATCTGCATAACGCAGACTGTTGATAAATCGTCCACCATTTCATACGTTCAAGTACCTTACAAATTCTCATCATAGATATAAGAACAGGACAAGTGGAATTTTGGCGAGAAAGAACAGATAAAGGAGCTACATGGCACTTAAACAATGTTAGGGAGCCAAGAAACCTTGGCATTATTCTGAATGTTCAATTAATGCCCTTCAGTTAAAACTTAAAACTCTCCCTAAATGACATAAAATTTAAATTCTCCCTAAATTACATTTTCCATTAATGTGTTGAGTTCTGTTTGCTGCACAAAAATCTGTCATTATAGAAAAGAAACAAGGAGATGACCAGTAAGGAGGCAAAGTTTATAATCCATCAGATGCTAAGTCAAGCATATTGTACTACACATTTTACTAGCTAGAAACAAGCATAGAAATTATGGAAGCACACAGCTCTGGAAATTGTGTGGAAAATAACAGCTTAATTCAACTTTAATCGGATGCCGATACCTGAAACAATAATTGGCTCTGTAGCTATAATTCCAAGGTATTTTATGACTATTATAGTTTTCAAGTGCAGTAATTCATTTGCACATACCTCATTGACTCATCAAGTCCTATCTTTAAAATGCTACGCCCCACTCTGAGCAAATTACATGCGCAGACTAGAATAACATGACCTGTGAAATAAATTTCAATTCAGTAAGATAAAAAAAAATCTGCCACTAACCTATACTCGATTATTTATAGTATCATGATGAGTCTCAAGTGAAACACATGCCAACCCTTACTACATGGAGCCCCCTAAATTGTCAAGGCTCCCCAGTCGATTCCTATCTATCTTTCAAGCCTTCACATCCTACCACAGGCCTGATGCTCAGTGGAATCCTGCTCCTCTGAGAACCACTTGCTGGATTGTTCTCATGCTTCCCAACACCTTTACCCAGAATGCTCTGCTCTCGCTCTTGGCACTGTAACATCTCCTCATCTGAGTCCTGCTGTACTGTCGCCCCAGATCTAGCATATCTGCTCCTGGTTCTCAGCCTCATGGTCTTTGGTACTTTTCATATCTGACATTCGTGCTCTGGCCATTATGACAGCTGGGCTCCAAGCTTACTAACTGTCCACCTGCCCACCACAGACAGGAAGCGCTCTGGGTCAGGCTCCACCACAACTAGCAGGAAGCTTCTGCAGATAATGATGCTAAAAAACTTGGCTGCTGGTTGTTGCCCAGTTGATTTTAACTCATGGTGACCGCAGGTGTTTAACCTGAGCGCGTTACGGAACTGCAAAGCCATCGTGATGAAAATTCTAGGCATTAGAAAAAGAAACTATTTTTAACACTCATATAGAACAGTTCCTTAGGACCGCCTTTGTGATAATTTTAAGGTTGGGGAAGGGGAAAAAAACTGGCTTAGCCTATCTGAAGAAACTTCTCAAACATTAACTAGTACACTTTTAAAAAGCATGAAATTACTCCCTCCCTCCCCCCTCCCCCCCGACGTGGCTTTATATAGAACCGTGATAATTGTCACATGAGCTGGGGGCTTCTGCAAAGACCTGATACTAAACTCACACTGTGAGCTCGCACAGACTGGCTTATTATCAGCCATGCGTGGAACAAATGTGGTCAAACCACATGCAAAATGTACGGGGAGTAGGGTGGAATCTACCAGGGGATCCAACATCGTTTCTAAGGTTCAGGCAAACTTTAGGGATTTCAATTTTATAATTGACAGCATAAGAGAATTATACTGATGGAAACATTCTTAACCCAGGATGTTTGGGAAAGCACACGAGGGCATTTTCACGGGACATACTGTGTTGCAGCCCCCGGAGTACGGGTATGTCAGTGTACTTGAGAGTGGCAATATTTCCACTGTTTTGGGCTCGCCTACTCTCCTCTCTTGGCACTTCTGCGTACAGCAGCCAAATGGAGTCGGATGAGTTGCCAAAGTGCCGGGGAAATGTGGTGCGGAAGTCAGCTCTGCCTGAAGATGCTCTTCCTACTTTCACTTCTGCAGCTGCCATCCGCTGCCTCTGGGGCTGCGTCTGCTTGGAGAGTGGAAATTATTATCACTTGGGTATGTAGTGCATCTCCAAGCGCCGAAGGGTCAACTAGCTTTGAATCCCATTCAGCTGTCCTTTGTCTGCTGCAGAAATTAGTACAGGCCACAGAGGTAGAAGAAGAAAGGACCTGAGATTTCCCAAATCATTTAGCCCCTGGGGCTCTGCAAAGAGGGGAGGAGGGCTGGTGCCTTTTAAGAACACCTGAGGCAGAAACAGGGCTGGCAGAAGCCCTCTGCACAGGATGGTTTTAACTGAACTGCAGTCTACAGCCAAGGTGTGCGTATCTCTGCTCTCTGCAGTGGAAAAACGGCAGACAACTGATGAAAATCTAGTCTGAAAACAGGGCAAAACCCCACCTTCAAGAGACTTGGCTAAATCCTCCCGGCTTGGGGGTGGCCAAGGGACACTAGTGGTAAAAACTAATAGCAGTCGCTTTCTAGCTTTGTCTGTTCAACCCAAAGACACACACACACACACACACACACACACAGAGAGAGAGAGAGAGAGAGAGAGAGAGAGAGACAGACAGACAGACAGACAACTATTGACCAGTGCCTGTGTCAGAAGCTGACCTGCCATTTCCTGTGGAGAACACTGAGCTTCCATGGGATTTGAACGACAAGCACAGTGAACCCTGCAGAGTGTGGCAGGTCCCGAGGTCAAACAGTGCCGTTCTGCACTTGTTCTACTCCCGCTTCACAAGGAGATCCGCCATCCTTGTCTGATCACAAGGGAAGAGACACAGAGGGGAAGATGTCTAAGAAGGGAGGAGGACAGCATTTGAGGGGCAGACACCAGCTGGAGCCCACCCTCTAACACAGTTTGCTCTCTGCAAAATGCAGATGTGCTGCCCACATGGCCGGCTCATCTCCCCCTGGGAGTGCCCACAGGGGTCTGCCCGGCCGTGTGCCACAGCTCTCAGACCCAACGATCCGTGAGGCTCCACAGGCCAGGCGCTGCTCCTATGAGCAGCCCCCTGTACTGCAGCCAGCCAGCCAGCCACTGCTCTGGGCTATTTCAGAGCCATTGCCTCCTCTCAGAGGAGGTCTGTCTCTGGATTATTCATCCCCCCCTAGGAAGCACAAGCAGGACACCACGTCCTCCCAGCACCAAGCCTCTCTCTGGGTTTTGTAGTCAGCTGCCTCCTCTCCACCCCCTCATCCCAGCCAGGGCTCCTGACTCGGCCCGAGTCGGCTCTGGGCTGAATGTTCCCCTTTGTTTCCGGAGCTCTGGGCTGGCTCTGAAGGGTGGAAAGCCTGAACAACAATGATGAATCAGAGTATTTATTTTTGAGGTTTTTCTCCAAGCTGCCTCTTCATCAGCTCTTAAATAGCAGCATTCAAGCTGCCGCAGACACTTGCAAAAGTATCCTGGCCTAGGGTTCCTTCTCTGGGGGGGAAACTTTGCCTTCCTGGCAAGAAATGCAATGGCCCCATTATGCCCGTCTAGAGGAGAGGCACCGACTGTGTTTCCCTACGACGAGGCTGGTGGCCTACATGTTGAAATTGATTTTTCCAGTGATTTCCAACTCTTTCGGGTGGTATCAACAAGGATGGATTCCTGCATCAGAATGTGGCAACCTTTTCTAAATCTGCTCTATGCTTTTCACACTTCTTTAATGGGTGCCATTCAAGACTGCTTTTATTTAGTGTACTTGAGAGAGCTGTTTTACCCAGGACACGGAAATTCAGGCCTCCATCCAAGGCCAAGATTATGCCTCTCGAGACTCAATGAACTTTGATAAGTGACGATAGTTCTAGAAAAGCTTCAAGCCTTTTGTTCATAGGGTTGCTATGTGTCGTGCTCAACTCGAAGGCAATCAACAACAACATCATCCAAGGTCAAAAAGCCACGTAATTAGTCCAAGGTGGCTTTCAACGTAAAACTCACATGTGAACTTCTCTTATCTGGATTATTGTGATGAAGGGCTATGGCGATGAATGCAACTCTCAGCCTTGAGATGAGGGAGTGTCAGAATAATTCGTAAGTTAGACGTTTGTTCTTTTCCTTCTGCACCATCTGACTGCTCATCATATAACACGAGAGAGAGATGTTTTCCCATCTTAAACAATTGTTTACACACACACACAGAGGTAGGGGCTTTTAAGAGTGCAAAAAAAGAAAAGAAATAAAAAGCAGTCAGGAAGGAAAAGGAGGGGGAAACCTCAGCAGTGATAATCGGAGGATGCCACACAGAAATGCAATGATGGCTACACACGAACCCAGCCTCAATGGAAAGCATTTTAGCGCATTTTTCTGTAAATGAAACTCTGATGGGTGGTCAAGAGGTCAGAAGGACCTGGGCTGTTTTTCTCATTATGTCCTGAAAGGTACGCAGTCTGGGCATACAGCTGATGATGGATAGGCTCGTGTCTTGTAAGAAGGCTTCGTGTGTAGGACCTGATGCCAGTAGAAATGGTGGTGTTCTTCCTGATAGGGTGCTCACTGAACCCCACGGCACACCATGCTGTCTGAGGTTTGCTTTCTGGATAAATGGAGGATTCTGTTTTGCTGTGGCCACCCATTCTACCACATGAAAGACCACCTCCTCAAGTTCCAGACAGGACTGATATCCATACTTGGGTCAGGACAGTGCTGCCGAGAGTGGATAAAACCAAACTTACTGTCATCTGGTTGATTCTAACCTGGAGAAACACTGAAAGGCCTGGCCTATACTTTTCCAAGCCTGTGAATCTTCACAGCTATATAGAAAACCCCATCCTTCTCCCATGGAGCACCTTGTGAGCTTGAACTCCTAACCCACCAGTAATGGTTCAAGCTGCTAGCTCAGCAGAAGGCTTGAATTGCCAACCCTCAAGTACTCCAGTGATGCTCTGCATAATTTTAGAGAAAACATACTGAGCTCAGAGAGGCTAAGTAACTCTGAAACCCCATACAGCTCCAGGAGGCAAAGCTGGGGTTCCTTGGCCAGCTTCCTCACTTTGCCAATGAATAGCCTCTCTCAGATCTCCTGAAGGATCCAGCTCTGAGCCTTCAGCACTTCCAAAACAAAGTCTGCAGTAACACAAACGGGAAAAATGGATATAAAATGGTTCTCGTGTGATATAAATGTTGTGCTCAAATAATCATCTCTGGTGGCCTCATGGTAAAGAGCTACAATGCCAACCCAAAGGCACATGGTTCAAATCTACCACCTGCACCATGGAGAAGGATGGACAATCTCCTCCTGTGTAACTTCTGTCTCTGAAAACCCACTGGAGGGTCAGCTGGGAGTTGGTTCCTACTTGGCAACCACACAATAATCTATACGTCAGTGGTTTGAACCCACCAAGTACACAGAATGAATTCTCATAGTAAAAAAGACATTCTGGTTTCGCTACAGATCCTGGAGCCAGAGAAACACCACAAGGGACCAATGGTAATTCAGTACATGGTGGCAGGCTATCAAATTAATGTCCAGAATCGTCAATCAAAACTGAGGCCACCGTTCAATAATGCTTTTGGCAGGAAGGAGCCCAGGTTTCTCACCCATATTGTCCAGTGTGCCTTGTAAGTAGAGTGAGCAAACACCTGCCATCTTCTGGAAACTTCCAGAAGGATTGGAGGATTTGAAATAGAATCCACAGAGGGAAGTACTGAGGGTGGCAGAACCAATTTTATTGTTTTTCTGTCCATTTAAATAGTAAAAGCAAAGCATGGTTTTTGATTTGGTTCTATTTGTCTGTTAGCTTCTCTGCTGGATTTTTATAAACATAAACATTTCAGACCTATCTGTCTAAATGTGTGCTCTGGTGGCACAGTGGATGACGCACTGTGCTGTCAACCAAAAGGTCGGCACATTGAAGCAGCCAGCTGCTCTGTGGGAGAAAGATGATGTGGTCTCGTTCTGTGAGGCTCTCCAGCCGTGGAGACCCTGAAGACAGCTCCACTCTGGACAGTAGTGTTGCTATGAGATTAACTGACTCAAGGGGAATGAGTTTGAGGGGGTTTTATTTCAGTGTATGTTTCTTAACATATAGAATACCTCTGTGTGGCAATTATGCCATTTTTTTAGAAATGTAAGATTTGTTCTTGTTGCTGTGTGCTATCAAGTCAAAACAACCCATACCTGACCGTTTAGCAGGTTTTCAAAGGCAGTTAATTGTGTCTATCACTCTCCTTTGTGCAGCTGGTGGATTCAAACCATGTGTTTCAGGATTGCAGTGCAGATTCTTACCGCTAGGCCACCAGAGCTCAATGGACGCCTTATCAAGATACAAGTCACATACCAAACCATTTACCCACGTAAAGTGCACAATCCAATGATTTTTAATATATCTAGAATTGTGCAAAAACATTCTTTTCTTAATTTCAGAAAGAAACTCTGCATTTCTTAAGTCGTCACCACCTCTCTGTATCCCAGGCAACCACTCAGTTAATGCTGCCCTTATGAATTTGTCTATTCTGGACTTTTTATACAAATGGAATCATATAACATGTGGCATTTTGTGCCTCACTTCGTTTACTTAACCTGTTCAAGGGTCGTCCATGTGGTAGTGAGCTTCTGTTGTAGTTCACCGTGTGTTAGCTCTTCATTCCTCTTTCTGAGCAAAAGTCCACTGTGTCCACATGCCATTTTATGTAATCATTTCATCAGATAATCATTTAAATTGTAATTACCCCTTATATAAATAATGTTGAATGGATATATGTATGCAGTTAGGAGACTTTTTTCCATAGGAGTGAAAGTTTACAAATCATATTGATTTTTCATTCAATCATTCATGGACATATTGTGTTACTTTAATGGATTTCATTTGAAGTTTTTTTCTAAAAAGTATTGGATGGTTTCCCTGCCTTCTAAACATGGAAAAAGGGAGAAATGAGGGAAATGAAGGTCCATCTCTAGTACCTGCTGTGAGCTGGACACTGTGCGGACTACTGACAGGTATTTTCTTGTTGGAGCCCACAACAAGCCTCTGCAGGTCCTGGGCTCAAGTGTATTCTCAGAAAGCTCTGAAGCTGGAACAGCAGCTATGCTCCTGCTGTCCTCAGCATCATCACCATCACCACCATGACCACTATCACCCCGTCATCACCACCACTATCACCACCAAGACCAACACCACCATCACCATCATCACCACCACTACCATCAGTATCATCACCACCATCATCACCATCACCACCACAATCAACATCATCACCATCACCACCACCACTACCATCACCATCATCACCACCACCATCACCATCATCACCACCACCACCAACCACCACCACTACCATCACCACCACCATCACCACCATTATTATCCCCATCATCACCATGACCATTATCACACTGTCATCACCACCACTATCACCACCATCACCCCCATAATCACCACCACAATTATCATCACAACCATCACCATCATCACTATGACCACTATCACACCATCACCACCACCATGACCATCACCATGACAACTACCACCATCATCATCATCACCATCACCGCAACCACCACCACTATACCATCATGATCACCATCACCACCACCATCACCACTACACCATCATCACCACCACCACCATCATTACCATCACCCCATAATCACCACCACCACAACCATCATCATCACAACCATCACCACTACACCATCATGATCACTGTCACCACCACCATCACCACTACACAATCATCATCACCACCATAATCACCACCACCACCATTATCATCACCACCATCATTATCTCTACCACCGCCATCCCTCCACCACATCCCCATTTTACAGCTATTCAATACCTACATTCAACCCCATTCAATACTTAGGAAGGTGGGCCAGTGCAGTGCTGACAGGGACATCTGTCAACAGGCAGAAAAAGTCAAGGGAAAGGTTAAGGGATGGCGTAGGTACAAGACAGAGCAGGTTAGAGAAGCTGCACTTTATGTTCATGTTTCATTAACTTTCCCTGAAAACATCAGTGTATTTCTCCTTTGCCATGTGTCAGCTCGAGGTAAGAGGACTGTCTCATCAAAAGGACGAAAGATCAACAGATGGCCTGTTTCTGCACAGGAATATTTTAAGGAGACAACATCCTTGGTGAGTTGTCTCCATCTGGCAAAATACGTAGGGCATCTACAGGGCAGCAGAAGCGAGCAGTGAGGAGTATTACAGCGTGGGCTCTGAGATCAGACTGCAGGTGCTGAACCTGCGTCTCTTCCCTTCTGCACCTTGGATGAGTCACTAAACGCCTCAGTTTCTTTACTGGGAAGGCAAAAGCATAATAGTATACTCTCAAAGAGTTGTTGGGATGATCTGAGGAACTAATTCACACAAAGTACTAAAAACAGAAGGAGCCCTCATGGTGTAGTGCATCTGCTGTTAACCAAAAGATTGGTGGTCTGAATCCATGTACAGCTCCAAGGAAAAAAGATGTGGTAGTTGGGTTCTATAAAGATCACAGCCTCCAACACTCTATGGAGAGGTTCTGTTTTATCATATTAGGTCACTATCAGCCAAAATGGACTTGAGGTCAATGAATTTTTGATAACTACACTCAGAAATTAATTGGTTTAGATGCCATTTTGTCCACTTTGACCCACCAACTCAACAATCACTCATTGTCATCAACTCACACTCCATTGGGCTTCTGGGGCTATAAATCTCACAGGAGATGCCCCTCTTTCTCCTATGGAGACTCTGGTGGATTTGAACCACCAGACAGGCATGGCCTTTGGAAGCCAACCAATTCCTTATATATATAGACTATGCCACCAGAGCTCCGTCTTTGACACATAGCAACCTTGTATGAAAGAGCAGACCTGCCCCAAACAATTTCTTTGGCTGTAATCTTTATGAGAACAGATCCTCAGGGCTTTCTCCTATGGAGGCACTAAGTGAATGTGAATCACCAACTCACAGGTGAGAAGCCAAGTACTTAAATCACTATTACCACTAGGGTACCTTCGGCATTAAATTCATACAGGGTAAAACCTAACTACATCCGTTGTTGTTGTTGGGTGCCATCGAGTCGAGTATGACCCATAGCGACCCTATGAACAGATCTGAAACCTGTCCGAAACTGTGCCATCTTCACATTTCCTGGCACAGCAGAGCCCACTGCAGCAGTCACTGTGTCAATCCACCTGGTCAAGTGTCTTCCTCTCCTTCACTGACTCTCTACCCTTCCGAGAACCATGCCCTTCTCCAAGGAATAGCCCCTCCTAGTAACATGCCCAATGTATGTGAGGTGAAGCCATGTCATTCCTGCCTCCAAAGACCACTCTGGCTGCACCCTCTCCAAGACATATTTGTTTGTTCTTTTGGCCGTCCATGGGGTGTTTGGTGCTCTTCTCCAACACCAAAGCTTCCATTCTTACTCACCTACTTACTTATTAACTATCTCATTATCCAACATACCACTTTTATAACAATGGGAAACAAAATCCACTGACTATTTTTGAAATTAAGGCCATACATCCAATCATAATGAATGCTAAGGTGCAGGTCTGAGTAAGGCTGGCTGTGGTTGGGAACGTAGGTAAAGATATAATTTGGCAGTTATGTTACGATGCAGTCCTCCAACTTGTGATCTCATGTTGCCATGCTATATTATTTAGAATGACATCTTTTAAAGTCAATATTTGCATAATGACCTGGTCTTTGAAACCAAATCATGTTGATAAGGGAGGAGTGAACATGCTATTATTATTATTAATACTAGTGCTAGTGTGACAGCACAGGAAAAGAAGACCCTCGAGGAGATTGATGGACTCAGTGACTGGGATAACGGGGCATGTGTGTCAAAGACAGAGAGATTGGCACAGACAAGTGCAGCGTTTAGGACTGTTGTACACAGGGTCACTGTGAGTCGCAGGTGACTCGATGGCACATAAGAACAATGTTAGTGTGAGTAAACAATGATGGTAATGCATTCTTTGTACTCTAATCTCATTGTAAATGAAAATATACTTAAACTGTAAACAACTGGAACAATAAAATCACAATATACTACTTAAGTCAACCCCAAGTCATCTATTCTTCTCTATTTTGTTGTCTATATTGTCGTTGTAGTTGTTGTTGTTGATTGCCATAGAGTAGAGCACAACTCATAGTGACCCTATGAACAAAAAGCCTGAAGCCTTTCAATAACGATCGACATTTGTCAAAGTTCATAGAGTTTCCAGCGGCCTGTTGTTTAGGAAGTGGATGCCACTCCTGCTTCCAATTTTTACTGTTTATAACTATGGTGCGTCTGATACAGGCCACGGTCTTTGCAAATACTTGCTATGCATCAGAGAGCTGACCAATGACCAGGGATGATAGAAGGAGAATTGATGCCTTTGGGCTGTGGGGCTGGAGAAGAGTATGGTATATACCAGGGACTGCTAAGAGAATGAACAGGTTCAACCTGGAGAAGGTGAAACCAGGCTGCTCCTTGGACATACTCTGACATACTCTGGACATATTGCAAGGAAGGATCAGTCCTTGGAGAGGGACGTCATGCTTGGGAGGGTGGAGGGACAGCGCAGGAGGGGAAGACCTTTAATGAGATAGATTGATTCAGTCACTGGGATAATGGAGGTGGGTGTATCGGAGATGGTGCGACTGGCACAGGACAGAGCAGGGTTCGGGGCTGTTGTACATAGGGTCCCTATGAGTTACAGTCAACTCGACAGCACATAACAACGACAACATGAATGATAATGGTGTGGTTCAAATTCTCTTAATCTCAAAGTTTACTTGTCCAGCTCTCTCATGCTAGGTTTATTATTCTAATACTTTTGGCTCCGAGGAACAGAGAGATCATCCTCTGACTTAATATTCAAAATGCAAGACTCAAGAGGAAGTCACACACGTAGGGATAAAAGCTGACACCCCCAGGTGGACTTATGGAATGAACAGAAGATGGGGGGACAGTCTTTAAGCTCCAGAAACGCCAGGTCTTCACTTTATAAATCCAAACATACTACCACTGAGTCAAATGCAGCTCATAAGGGCTCATAAGGGTATGAGTTGCAAAGTAGAAGTGCCCCTCAATGCTTCCATACATCTTCACAAAGGCAGACTGTCCTTTTTCTTCTACTGAGTAGCTGATGGATTTGAACCACTGACCTTCCAGGTAGTAGCTCAACACTTACTCACCCTGTTCTCCCAGAGCTCTTTTTTGGCGCTTTATAACTCATTGCTGTGGAGTTTGAATCAATTCATACCTGACCCTTCAGCAGGTTTTCAGAGACTATAAGTCACATGGAAGGAAATTGCTCATCTTTTTTGCAAAGAGTTGATGGTAGACTTGAACCAACCACCTTTAGGTAAGTAGTGCAACTCCCTGTAAACTACACCACCAGAGATCCCCTTGGGGGTCCTTTAGAAAGAACAACAAAAACTGGGCCAGTGCACAGACTCTATTAAAGATACATATGCAAATATGAAACTATGCCTCTGACACAAAGTCATGGTCAACCACCTAGGGAAGAAAACAGCCAAGATTAGTGCAATCTAATCAAATTGGAGGTGGGGGATAAGGAACAGTCTTGACCTTCATATTGCCCCTGCATGATAGAACAGCACAGGCTGGAGGCTAAAACCCTGCCTCGTATCCTCCCAGAGATGCTCAACAAATACCTGCTGCATGCAAGATTGAAAGGCTCGCTCTTCTGCCCTCTGAAGCCCAGCAACCTTGTTCAAATGCCTGGGACGCCAGCCTGTCTGCTCTGCCCTTGCTGGGAGCCTCTGCGGTGGAAGACATTCCTCTGGGATGGCAGCACTAAGCTCAAGATCTCAGACAGCATTCCCAAGTCAGCAATGGCCTCTCCCAGTGATGAACCAGGGCGGGAAGATGGCTGGGCCGGCTGGGATTCAGCCAGCGTGTTGTCTGTAACTGACCCCCGGGGGTAACGAATGAAAACTTGCGATGGAAAAAATGTTGGGTCAAACGGGTCTGTAAATCAGGAGAGCGGCAGAAGGCTGGACCTTAAAATAGTCCTCATTTGCCTAGCCAAATTAGGAATTAATTATAACCCGAGTAGTTACAGCATGCAGACTCTGAGCCCAGACTGAGATTCGTTTCAAGACATGTGACCTAATAATTAGCATGAAACAAACCGGTGACGCTCAGGAGGGCAGGTGGACACAGAGCCCCAGAGAGGATCTGATCACAAAAATAAGGCATCCCACTTCCACCTGGTGCCGGTTCTGTTACCTTCAGGAGGGCAGACACCCGCTGTCTTCACCAGACTAAAGGCAGACACAGCGAGGCCAGGGACTGCTGCACACATGGTAAGCACAGGCTTACTCGTGTTTACTTATTAATCTGCAGTTAACAACTTCAGCTTGGCACTGAAAATCAGGTGAAGCTGTTCACTACAAAGTCGTAATCGTATGTTTACCATGCTCCTGGGGGCTCTGTCCCTATCAGGGGTGGTCAGTTTGAAGGTAAGGAGATGAGCTGCTAACACGCAGGTACTCAGTTTCAATCCACCAGTTGCTGTGCTGGAGAAGGATGGGCAATCTTCTCCTGCGCAATTTACTGCCTCTGAAAACCAGCTGGAGGGTCAGTTATGACTCAGTTCTGAGCTGACAATACTTAACAAGAACAGTTTGAAAAGAGGCTTTGATCCTATCAGAAAGAGACAGACAGATGACTGCCAGACCTGGCAGCTGAATCTCTGATGTGCAAATGATGAAACAGGACAGTGTTAGTAAACAAGTCTGTGCTTCTCTTGCCTTTTTGACCGGTCTGACACTAAAGATGGGAGCGGAAGTTCTCCTTGTTAGTAAACCACATCCAGGTGCAATGGTTCAGAGTTGGAGAGAGAGGTTGTTACGTGCCATCAGTTAGGAACCAACTCATAGCTGACCCTCCGCTGGGCTTTCAGGAGCTGTGCTTCTCACGGGAGAAGACTGCCGCCTTTATCCATCAAAGCGGGCTGCCTGTTGTTGGATTGGCAGCACAGCTAGACCCACCAGGCCACCAGAGCTCCCTCTGTCACAGGCATCACAAGAGAGGTAGAAAATCTCGTGAAATGAAACAATCTTTTCTTCCGGTTTTCCAAGCATCCCTTTAGTTATCATTTGGTGAAGAGAGGCAGTGGGGGAATCAATATTTACCTCCTTTCCCTCTCCCCCTCCCATTTGGGGTTGTTAATAAACTTTAGTTTCTGTACACTTGCCTCTTTTATACACACCAGACATGTGTTGTTGCTGTTAGGTGCTGTCAAGTACGACTCATAGTGACCTTATGGACAGCAGATCTGAACCCTGTCCCTAGCTTATGCTGTCCTCAAAATCTCTGTCACCCTCAAGTGCATTGCTGCAGTTACTGTATCAATCCACCTGGTTGAGGGTCTTCCTCTCCTTCTCTGTCCCTCCACCATATAGCTAGGATCATGCACTATTTGTCGTTTTGTGCCTGGTTTGTTTCTCTTAGTATAATGCTTTAATGCACTTTGGTTTTAAGAAGAGCAGGATCTCACACTGAGTAAAGCAGAGGGAATCAGCTGACAAGAGGAAGACCCTCAATGACATGGACTGAAACAGTGGCTGCAGCAATGAGCCCTAACAGAGCAGCAGTCACAGAGACGGCACAGGATCAGGGAAGACTTCATTGTGTCACACACAGGCTCAGTATAAGCTGAGACTAATTAGATGGCGCAAAACTGATCTTCAAGTTTCATCCACGCGGCAGCATGTGTTCATGCTGGTCACAGGCAGTATCCCACTCCACTTCCACAGCACCACATCTGGTGCATCCACTCACCTGCTGAGCACCTAATCCTTCAAGCCTTCTGCTCTTAGGAGCGAGGGAAGACTTTAGGAATAAATAAGCATGGTGGGTGAACTACATGCTGAACACAATGTCACTGACCTGTACATGTGACAATTGTTGAGATGGCAAATGCTTTGTTACATTTCCATTTGCTAGTTTGTTTTGTTTGTGTGTTTTTTTAAAGTAATTCTCTAAGAGACACATCCTAAAACACTGACGTTCAATAGTCTTTCATTCCTTAATATCCATTCTCAAAGGGCTGAAAAGTTGCTGACCACTTAAGATTGCGCTAGTGTTTGAGCTTTTCACAACCACGAGTTTATCTTCATTGAAACTAGGAAAGCAAGCGCATCTGTTTTGTGCTAAGAAAGCACCGTCCGCTCCACGGTGTGCTGTGCACGCAAACCAATTCCACCTACAGCAGCAATTTCCCTGCTGGGAATACACGCAACCCTATGGGCCCCTTCAGTGTCCCTTCCATTCAGCTGCTGTTCCAAAGAGGAAGTAAGGGAACTTCTCCATGACCACAGTCATTGGTGCAAAAGCAAGGTTATCCAATGACTGAGAACACACAGCCCAGCCAGGTCTCAAAGGATTTTATCCCATGGAAAGAAGGAAGAACTGAAAAATTAAAAAGATCAGTCTTAGGGAAGCTCTGGTGGCCTAGTGGCAAGGAGCTGCAACTACAATCCCAGAGTTGCATGGTTCGAATCCACCAGATGCTCTGCCGGGGAAGGAGGGACAATCTCCTCCTGTACTAGTCAGATCTGATTTGATGGTACACTCACACGAAAATAATAAAAAAATAATAATGATAATAATAAAAAAGATCAGTCTTTTTCTTGTGGAGGCCTAGGACTATTCTATTCTGTAAACTTTTGTTATAAGACTCTTGTCTGAGATGGTATTACCAAATATTTGTTCCCATTCTGTAGGTTTTCTTTTCACCCTGTTGGAAAAAGTTTTTGATGTGCACAGGGATTTAATCTTTAGAAGGTCCCATGCATCAATTTTATCCTCTTTAGATTGTGTATTTCTGGTTGTATTTGGCAGTCTCTTTATACCTTGGACTAGCACTTATTAACTAAGTTGGGAGAGACTGGAGAGCATTATGCTGAGTGAACTCAGTCCCACAGGATAAATATTGTATAAAACCATTATTGTAGAATGAATATAAGGATCCAGGAGGGGTGGGAGAGGCTGGAAGCAGAGGGATGTGGCTGTGCAAGGGGAAAAGGGAATTAATCACTGGGTTGTCTATTTCCTTTTTCGGTTTTGTTAATGTTTGTTTTATATATTTTGCAGGTCATTTGGTGCATATAATCACTGGGTTGTATAATTTCATGGGGGGAGTGAGGGAAATGGAAATAATTTGTTTGAATTTGTATTCAAGTTTTGTAAATAAACTAGTAGAGAGAAAAAAAAATCAATGCTTAAGGAAGTTGCATGAACACAAAGATAACTACTACCAAAGTGAAACAATGAATGAATGGAAATCCAAAGTCTCTGTAAATTTTCATTGAAATTAATAATAAAAACATATTTTTTTTTAAAAAGATAACTACTACCAGAAGAATGGAAAATCCCAAGTATTGGTGAGGATGTGGAGACATTCACACCCTGGCCAATCCTGGTGAGAATGTATAATGGTACAAGCGATGTGGTAGGCAGTCTGGCAGTTATTCAGAAAGTTCACCACAGGATTGCCAATGCTGCTGTTAGATGTGACTGAGCAACTTACAACTCAAAGCAACACTGGTGACACAGCAGAGGCAAACCTTGTCCTATTCCACACCGTCCTCACTATTTCTGATGGGCTCAAGTTCATTGTTACAGTCACTGTGTCAATCCCTCTTGCAGAAAGTCTTCTTTTCTTTCTGACTCACTGCCTTTTTTCAGCATGATGTCCCATTCCAAGCACTGGACCCTCCTCACCACAGATCCAAAGGAAGTGAGATGATTTTCACCATCCCTGACTCCAAGGAGCAGGCTGGTTGTACTTCTTCCGAGAGAGACCTGTGTGCTCGTTTGGCAGTCCCCACAGGACGTTCAGTCCTCTCCTCTAACACCACAACTCAGGGGCATCAATCTTCTTGTGCCAATTCTTATTCCCTGTCCAACTTTCAGATGCACAGAAAGCAACAGAAAAGACAATGGCTTGGATTAAGCTCAGAAGAGAATGCCATCTGACCTAACAATTCCGCTCGTAGGCATACACCCAGGAACTACCCTAAAAGAAATGAAAGCAGGATTCGAACAGATGACTGTACAGCAGTGCGCACTGCATTGCTCTTTACAACAGCGTAAAGGTGGAAACAACTCAAGTGTCCATCACCAGATGAAAACGGATAACTGAGACGTGGTCCACAATGGAATATTATTCAACTAATAACTAAGTCTTGATACATGTAAGAACATTATAAACCTTGAAAACATTACTATGTATAATAAGCCAGACACAAAGAGACCAGCATTGTATGATCCCTCTCAGGCAAATGCATTAAGATGAAGTTTATGAGTGATTTCCAGGAGCTGACAGCAAGGAGAAATGGGAGGTATTACCGAGGGAGGTGAGGTTCTGTACAGAGTGATGAAAAATTTGGAATTAGATCATAGTGATACGCTCCTCGGAAGGAAAATGGTGCCAGGGGATAGTTGTCTTAGAAGTCTGGCCCAGCCATCTGTTTGCAGAAATCCTTAGGGAACAGCTCTCCTCTGGACACGTGGCGTCACTAGCCATGAAGTCAGAATCAACGTAGTGACAAAGACCAACAGAAGAAGGGTTGTGCACTGCATGGTAGATGCCATTAATGTCACTGAACTGGACCTGGAAGATCACCAAAATGGCAAATACTGTGTTATATGCACTTAATCATGAAAATATTGTTAATTTTATTAAATTTTAAATCACTCAGTCATTACTGTCAAGTCAGAATCATCTCACAGGTGACCCTCCAGCTGTTTTGTTGTTGTTGTTGTGTACTGTCCAGAGGGAACTGAGCCATAGCTGACCCTCCAGCGAGTTTTCAGACACAGTTAGTCACACAGGAGATTGCCCATCTTTCTCCCTCAGAGTAGCTGGTGGATTTGAACTGCATACCTTTTGGCTATCAGGGCTATTCCTTATTGTTAGGCCCCCAGAGCTCCCTCCAGCAGTTTTGTTTCTGTTGTCATTGAGTCAAGCACAACTCATAGTGACCCAATGAACAAAAGGCCTGAAGCTTTTCTATAACTTTCAACATTTATCAAAGTTCATAGAATTTCCAGAGGCATGCTGTTTAGGAAGTAGATGCCACACCAGCTTCCAAACCTGTTTTAAACTGGGAGTTCCACCAAACACTGTCCACTATGGGTAACTGCCATGGCATTTGACACCCCAATGGCACAAGGTTCAGCGTCACAGCAACCCCAGGTTACCTAAGTACAGCATATTGACAGAAGAGTGCTGTACCACTTAGAAGAATGTTCCTCCAAAATATAACAACAACCAACTTTAAATACAAAGGCTGTCCATGAGGTCCTGTTGACACTAAACAAGAGATTTAAATAAAAAAACAACCAATATAGTATGCTGTTGTTCTTGTTCTTATGTGCTGTTGAATCACCTATGATGTACAGTACAGTAACCCTATGTATCGTAGCTCTGAACCCTTCCATGTCCTGAGCCAGTCTCACTAATTCTGACACACTAACCCCCATCACCCGTTACTGTATCAATCCATCCCATCCAGGGTCTTCCTCTCCTACACTGTCCGTCCACCCTTCCAAGCAAGATGTCTTTCTCCAAGGACGGGTCTCTCCTGGACACATGCCCAAAGTATGTGAGGCAGAGCTTCAAAATTGTAGCCTTCGAGGAGAGACTTGGTTTCTCCCTCTCCAAGATAGACCGATTTGTTCTCTTGGCAGTCTGTGATATGTTCAAGACTCTTCTCCAGCATCACAACTTGACGGCATCGATTCTTCTTCTGTCATCCTTAGTTGTCCTCAGAGGTTTTAGGAGGTTGTAAATCACAAGCCAGAGGCTCTGGTAGATTTGAAAAGCCAGAGAAGTGCCGCGTTGGGCTAGTAGTGCAGCTCCCTACAAAAGCTCCATAACATTTTAAAATTAAATTTTACAAACATACTTCAAACAAAGGTTATGGAAGAAAATATGAATTAGTGTTATGAAAAGGAACAGAATTAAGTTGAGGGGGGAACTCAGTCACCAAAAAGATACTAAGTTAACAAGTGATTTTTTAAAAAATTTAAAATGTATTCTGTTGTTGTTGTTGCAAATATACACAGCAAAACACACACCATTTAAAAGATGTCATGGATCCAATTCCATGCCAATAATTCCATTCTTCCTGGTGTGAAACCATCCTCACCCTCCTTGTCTTGGCTGTTCTTCCCCATTAACAAAAGCTCCCTGCCTCTCCCCAGCTTCCTATATAACCTCTCAAGGTGCTGTTATCAATTGGATCCAATAGAGGTAGTTCCTAAAAGAGCCTAATATTCAAAGCAAACATTTTTTAACTATGTACGCTAAAGCTACTGTTTGGTTTTAAGAAGACTTCAGGGCATTACTGCTGGTTTCAAGATTAAACATTATCTCAGGCAATAGTTTCAGGGGTTTATCCACCTTCAGGAACTGATGGGGAGTCCAAGAGAGTTTAAAATTTTGTTCCGTATTTCTCCCTCTTTTGATTAGTGATAGCTTATAAGCCTTTGACTGTTTCCTTAATTCCTTTTATGTGACGGTGACTGGGAGGCCTGAGGGATTCACTCTAGAGCCAGGTCTTTACCAGAAGTGAAATCACCTGGGAGAAGAAACTCCATCCCCAAAGGCAGAGCTATCTGCAGTTTTCCCTCTTGGAAATTCACCCTCATCTGTTCAGAAATGGAACACCATGCTCCTGCATCGAAGAAGCTAAATAATGCAGGAGGGAATTCACAGAAGGCTAGGCGATGTTTGCCGGCGCATGCCGGGTGGGAAGACCCAGTTGCTTGGCTCCTCTGCCCCGAGCCTGAACGCGGCTCCTCTCGGGGGAAATCAAACTCCACCAGCCAGAAAGCTGGGGAACGTAAGCATTAGGAAGATAATTTCAAGAACAAAGCCTCCTTCTTTGAGCCTCAGTTGCTAAACAGAGACTTGTCTTCTACACGTTTGATGTGCTAACTTCTAAAACCAGCTGAAAATGACACCGGTGAAAAAGGCAGGGCTGGGATAAAAGCTGGAGACGTGGGTTAGCACTGTCTCTGCTGATGGGCCACTGGTTTAACACCTGGCAAAGAGATGGCAATGGCAGACAGCCTTGGGATGGTGAGGGATGAACGGGAGGGGTCAGGTCACTGCACTATAAAAACAGGGCACACCCCGAGGAACCAGGAGTCCAGAGGCTACTACCAGGACTTGTGCATTCTACTAGGACTGCTGGGTCAACCCACGGCTAAGAATCTGCATTTCTACTTCACCTACACGGAATCAGAATCTGCATGTGAACAAGATCCCCAGGGGTACACATAAAAACCACCTCCTGGCCTACAAGCAGGGTGTCAGAACCCCAGATCGGGCTGTTATGAAGCCCTGCTCATTCCTGCCCCTTGTCATAAGCCACGTAGAGGCTACCAAGCCCTGACCACTGCTGTCAAGTCCCTTCCAATTCCTGCCGCCTTCCCACTGGGCTTCCGCCATAACAGGACGATGCTGCCATCCTCCCTCAGTACGGGAGTGCTGGTGGAGTCGAACCACTGACACTTTGGATAGCAGTTCAACAGGCACTAGTGCATTACCATGACGCCACCAGGACCCTGTCCCCAAGCCTGTAACCAGAGGTAAGTAGATCCATAGCGGTTCTCCTCGTCTCTTCTGGCTTTATATGACAATCACTTGAGGATTTTTGAGAAAATGCAGATATCACCGGGTCCTACCCAGAGACACAGATGATTTAGAGGTCACCCTAGCCTCATTCCTCTTTAAAAACACCCTCTGGTGACGCTACAGTGCAGACAAGGCTGGGGAGTTCTGAGAAGGGATGGCTTCATGGAAACCCATCCTCCTATCTGAAGGCCTGTCATCTCCCTGCAGGCGGCCTACCGGCTTCTGTGCGGTGGGAGTGTCCCCTGGCCCATCAACTATGAACAAGAGCCAGACAAGAGTCCCTCTGGGGCGCAGAAAGCTACTGAGAAGGTTCTAATTATCACCACCTCTAGGTAATCAATTAAGCAGCCAGGACTGTTGCCAATAGCACATGCACGCACCAGAGGAGACAGAGAGAGGCTGCTTCTCCTACAGCCAGAGCAAGACACCACCAGCCAGCTGCCACGGAGTTCATTCCAACCCACGGCGACGACACGTATCACAATAGACACGTATCACAATAGAACGCGGGATCTACTGCGTTTTCCACGGCTGACTCCCCTTAAGGAGGGTGGCAGGTTTCCTTCCAAGGTGTCTGAGTGGACGCAAACCTTCAACCTTCGGGTTGACAGCTGACGATGTTATTCACTAACCAGAGAAAGGGGTGGAGGAGACATGACAGGTGGATGTTCTAGTCCTTCATTCTGGGCCCCAGTCCTCCTGTCTCTGAAAACAGGCAAGAAAGAAAGCAGAAAGGGATTCCTGGATTCTCCAGCTGCCTGACACTGACACAGCACCTCTAAGTAGGTCAGGGAGCCCGTCTTCTCTTGTGCTTGAGAAACAGGCAGCTTATGCCTATGCCTGTCTGACTGCCCCTCTCTCTCTCTCACTCCCTCTCTCTTTCTTTGTCTCTCTCTCTTTCTCTCTTTGTCTCTCTCTCTCTCACACACACACACACACAAATACAGTTTGGAAGCAGTGGCCACTCTCAATTCTCTGCAACAAAGAAAGAATGTGGGATGCTGGGAGAACATTTCATTTTATCTCATGACGGAAGGGGGGACGACAAACCTGAGAGCTGTAAAACAGGCCACAATTTGCAAAGATCCTGTTCTGCTTTTTACATTGAGCTCTCTCTACAGCCAAAGACATATATGTGTTATTTGATGATATCATTTTTTTTTCCTGCCAGAATAATTTTCAGTCCGTTCCTCCCCCCACCCCCCACTTTGGGCAGAATCTTTGTAAGAGCAAGCTGAACAGTGAAGTTCTTCCTGCATTTACAACTTCGTATCTAATAGTTAGGATGCTCTGGTGGCCTACTGGGTAAAGAGCTATGTTAGCAACCCAAAGGCAGGTGTTTTGAATATGCCATCTACTTCGCAGGAGAAAAAGGGGAAATTCTCCATGCAATTTTACAGCCACTAGAGGGTTAGCTATGAATCGGTTCTGACTTTATGGCACACACAACAACTGCAACAAGAATATATTAGTAACACTATGTGTCCTGTGTCCTTGCATCTTAATTAGACTATATTCAAGGACTTATCACTCTTTCAAATGAAAAAGGAATCTCACCTGGTATAAATGGACCTGATTTTTCGTCAGTAGATTGAATATTATGAACTTTAAAATGATAAAGATTGGAAGAAGAGGGTCCTAGACAGGCTCTGGCGTGAGCTCTGGTAGCTTGATAGTAAGGAGTTGGGCAGGAAACCCAAAGGAACACAGCTGGAATCCACCAGCTGCTCCGCGGGAGAAGGACGGGCAGTCTCCTCCCGTGTGACTTACTGCTCTGAAAACCTGCTGGAGGGTCAGCTGTAAGTTGGTCTGACTTGACAAACCATTAAAACAACAACAGTCATGATATGGTTTCCTTGGGTGGTACAGAGTTAGCATGCTTGGTTGGCAACCATTAGGTTGAAGCTTCAAGCCTACCCAGAGGTGCCTCAGAAGAAAGGCCTGGTTAAAGAGCTTACAAAAACAAGGACTAGAGCATAGTCTTATCCTGGCACACGTGAGGAAGCCGTGAGTGGGAATCCACCTGAAGACAGCTGGGAATGGTGGCAGCCAGGATATATAATGCCAAGAGCACTCTGGTGACTTAGTCCATAGGGAGTTGTGCTCTAATCCAAAGGCCAAGGCTCTGGTGGTTCAAATCCATGGCGACTCCTTGGGAGAGAGATGGGCAATCCTCTCCCATTCAATTTACTGTCTCAGAAACCTGCTGGAGGCCCAGCTATGGGTCTATTCCAACTTGAGAGCAATGAGGTGAAAGTTTGGATGAAAAGGGAAGTGAACTTGAGACAGGCGTCAAATCTGTATCAGTTACTTCCCCAAGCGAACTAAAGATACATTAGGTCGATAACCCAAAACCAGGAGGTCAGGACTCATAATTAGGCTCATGGTGACAGAAGGACTTCTGGCTGCTCCCTGACTCAGTTGCCCTGGTTGCAAGTTTTCGGTCTGAAAAGACAGACGAGGACACAGAAGGAGTCAAGGGGAGGTGTGTGGAGTGAGTATGCTAAAGTCCAAGTGTGTCTGATGAGCCTGGCTCCATCAGGTTTCGTAATCAGCAGCTTGTTTTGAGGCCTAAGAAGAGAGTTTTGACTTTGATTTGCCCGGCTGAGCCTTGACCCCGGCACTCCAGGGCTCGGTACAAGGACCCACAGAATGAGCCCCAGCTTTCCTCCACTCCCAGGAAGACATCTGCATTGTAATCTTTATTTGGGGGGGTGGGCTCCAAGGATGCAAAGCCAGCCTGGGACAAAGGAAAAGAAATGAACATCTTCACAGTTGCAGTTTAATGGTGGAGAAAAAGGCAAAGACTTGAGATCGTGCAATGGCCTCAGGAATGGGAGTCTAAACGATGGTGAATGAACCAGCACTGGTTCAGAGCTTGAAGCTAGGATATAGTCCACTGAGGCCTGCCCCACACGGAGCTGGCCATCTCAGTCCTCAGGGCCTGCCAAGCAGGCAGGTGCCCACTGTGCAGGCGACTGGCCACCAAGGTCCCTCTCCCTGGCAGTGCGGAAACCCCTTCTACAAGCGTGGAAGCTGGTGCAGTCAGGTTACACGGCTCAGGAGTGATGGAGGCGGAACGGAGAAATGGCTCTGTGGACTCAAATGCCTATCAGCTCCCCTCTGAGCTGCCACATGGGTTCCAGTTTCAGAACTACAGGTTTCGAGGAGAGCGTTCATTTCCTTTAGCTGCCGCCACAAATTACTCCAACTTGAGTGACTTAAGTCACACAAACGCATTCCTGTATGGTGGTGGAGGTCGGAGGTCCAAAATGAATTTTACCAGGTTACAATCAGGCTATCAGCAGGACGTGCAGACCTTCTGGAAGCTTCCATTATCTTGCCTTTCCCAGCTTCCAGAGGCCACTGCTGGCGCATGATCCCTCTCACGTGAGAAGGGAAGCACTTATGTTCCTGTCGTCTCTGATTTTGACTCTCTTTTCTTTCTCTAATGAGGACCCTTCATGATGACTTTGATGGGGCGGGGGGGGCACCCAGACAAGCCAAGTATCACCTCACACCCACGGTCCTCACACCTGCAGTCTCTTGGCCGTGGGAGGTATACAGTCGTGGACTTCTAATGTAGCACATGGACAGTCTAGGGGGCTCTTCTACTGCCTGCTACACACACACACACACACACACACGCACGAGCGCGCGCGCGCACATACTTATCGCACAGCCCTAACTGTGCACTTCAAGTGATTTTTATTTTTAAAATAGAACATTGATTGTTTCATAACATTTTCCAAATTTCCAGAGTCATCTAGATTATTGTGTTCAAATCATATAAAGTTCTCAAACCCAAACAAAGCCCATTGTCAAGTTCAACTCACAGAACCCCTCTGTCAGGTTTCCAAGGACAAAAGTCTTGGGGGAAGGTCACCGCCCATCTTTCTCCTCCAGAGCAGGCAGCTTGGTAGATTTGAAGCACCAACTTTTTGGTTAGCAGGCCACCAAGGCTCTTTACTAAAACCCCACCCAACTGATGGTTCCATTACGGCTTGCTTTAACATGTTCTTTTTAATATTTTCAGGAAAGTGATTTTACTATTTATTAAAGTGGAGACTGGATAAGGAAAGTAAAAAGCGCCCTGAATATATGCTGGCCAGTGAACGTGGGAGGTACTTCCCAGGGGAGGATAAAGCCAGCAGCAGGCTGTCCGAGCAGACATCGGTCGGCTGAACACTTCACAGGAAGTCAGAGGGGCAGATCCATACCTCACTCTACACAAAACACAGTCAGCTTATCTTTCCCCTATTGTCTGTGCTCATGAATGACTGACCCCTGGAGCCAGGGAGATTTCACAGACAAGGCCAGAGTTCCTCTAATCTGCCATTTGCCAGCTTGTAACCTTGGGCCCAAGGATTAAAGCGTGTGGATCACATAGGCTGACACACCGCTGAATCCAAACACCAGGCGTGACTGGTTTCCATTTAGAAACACAACCAAGAACAAGAATGCAAAGCAAACGAGGAAAAAACCCTCAAAGGAGCTGGGCGAGGTGCGGGGAGAGAGGGGGAATACAACTGCATTTGCTTCTCATGAACTGAGCGGCCTACGAACGGAAGCAGAGGTCAGCGAGCCTGGTCTGCTCAAACAGCTCTTTGGCTTTGGAGGACATACACTGTTTACTGCAACTGCTCAGCAGCCTGCCGCAGGTAGAAGCAGCCTTAGGTAATCAGACATACCTGACTGACCAGGGAGGGTATGGTCACTGAAATACAATCAGCACTGGCCCACGAGACCCTGCAGGTGCCAGGGGGCTTAGAAAGAAGGCTGTACTTAGCCTAGGTGGAGACACAAGTGTTTGCACACTGTTCATCCTCTGTAACCAAGCAGCACTTTTTTTGCTCACTTTTCAACCATCTCGGTGGCTCTTTTTTTTTAAACCAGGCTGCTCCTTGGAGGCAAGGATTCTGGGGCTTCGCCTGACATACTTTGGACATGTTGTAAGGAGAGACAGGTCTTTAGAGAGGGACATCATGCAGGGCAGAGTGGAGGGACAGCGCAGGAGGGGAAGACCCTCTATGAGGTGGATTGATTCAGTGACTGGGGTAATCGGGATGGGTGTGTCAGAGGCAATGAGATTGACACAGGATAGAGCAGGGTTTAGGGCTGTTGTACATAGGGTCGCTATGAGTCACAAACGACTCGACGGCACATAACAACAACAACAACAACAATTCATTTTAATGAACATTTACAGAGATTTTGGATTTTCATTCAGTCATTGTTGCACTTTTCTCCCTGCCCACCAATCCCCACCCGCCGCCCCCAGGTCGCTCCTCTCTTTAAAAAGTAAAAGTCTTTCATTGGTATACAATCCCCCCTGCACACCAAGTATACTCCACTATGTAACCATCATTCTGTACTCTTGTCATAAACATAATACCCAATCATATATCACTTTTAAACTGCTCTCCCCCTCATCTGTTTCAATGCTGTATATATAATTTATCCATTTTTTTCTCAGTCTTTCCCCAACTCTGATGTCAGTCCCGTTCTACAACAGTGGTGCTATGAAGCATTTGTCCCTGTGTGACTGAGATATTTCACTCAGCATAATGTCCTCCAGGGTCACCCATTTTAAATAATACTGCATGAGTTCCTTGTTTTTCAATGCAGCGTAGTATTCCTTTGGCTCTTAAATCACAGAGCTTCAGTTACAGAACTCATTGAAAAAGAGAAAAGCTGCCATCATGTCAACACCAACTGATGGCACCTGACAGGGCAGGAGGGGTGCCCCACAGGTTCCCAAGGCTCTAGACATGCAGAAGGAGAGACGGCCACGTGTCCCCCGAGGAGTGGCTGCTTGGTTCCCGCTGCCAGTCTTTCTGGGAACAGCCAAGTTTAAACCACTGTACCTACAGGGCTGCTGGATCCCATCCCGGACCCCACGTCTCCCTGTCCCCATTCCCTTTCTCAGGCGGCTCTGGAATCTCTCCCATAAAGTCACTCCCACTCATTGCCATGGCGCTGGAACTGCCTCACAGTTGACCCTCCAGTGGGGTTCTGGAGGCTGTAAATCACACTGGAGAAAGTGGACTGCCCATCTTTCTCCCTCAGAGCAGCTGGTGGATTCAGACCACTGGACAGTGCTCCCTCACACCACCAAAGGTCCCCTAGAAATTGAGATGGACTGTATTTCCGTGGCCCCCTGACTTTGGGCTCAGGCATATAACTTGCTTATGGCCAACACACTGAGATAGAAATGACATTGTGCTTCTTATGGGTCTAGATCAGGGCAAACCTGGGTGTCTCTGCTTGTCCTCTTGTGCACTGGCCAGTTCTGAAGAGAACACTCCCAGGTTCGCCCGCTGGAGGATGGGAGGGAGGCAAGGGGGACAGCAGCCACCCCCAGCATCACAGTGCGACCCCACAGCACCCAGCACACCCCAAATGACAGATTATGGAAGTAATGACAAAATTGTTTTAAAGGTGCTGTACCCAGAGGGTGCTTTGTTAGAGATCCCAGCAAACTCACAACAGCTGTCTTTCTGTCATAAACAAACCACCTATTTTCCAATCCAGCCAGTCCACACACTAGAAAAGAGGAACCAGCAAAGCTATTCTGTAAAAGACTCAGTGAGAAGTAGTTTTGACTTTGTGAGCCTACAATCAATACTGTTGTTGTTGTTATGTGCCGTCGAGTCGTTTTCGACTCATAGTGACCCTATGCACAACAGCCCTAAACCCTGCTCTATCCTGTGCCAACCGCACTGCCTCTGACACGCCTTTCCTGATTACCCCAGTCACCGAATCAATCCATCTCATAGAGGGTCTTCCCCTCCTGCGCTGTCCCTCCACCCTCCCAAGCATGATGTCCCTCTCCAAGGACCCGTCCCTCCTGGCAACATGTCCAAAGTATGTCCGACGAAGCCCCAGAATCCTTGCCTCCAAGGAGTAGCTTGGTTTAATCCTCTCCAAGATGAATCTGTTTGTTTTCCTGGCAGTCCATGGTACATTCAGTACTCTTCTCCAGCACCACAGCTCAAAAGCATCCACTCTCCTTCTGTCCTCCCTAGTCATTGTCCAACTCTCTGATGCATAACAAGCGATTTCAAATACCATGGCCTGTATCAGGCGCACCTTAGTCTCCAGAGAGACACCGTTGCTCCTGAGTACTTTAGAGAGGTCCCTAACAGCAGCAACAGAAAATTTATCCTTCCATGGAAAAATTCACTAAAATACTGAGTTATACACTATTTATTAAAACATTTACTAATTCTTTTAGAAACACAACAAAAAACCCACATTACTGTTGAGTCAAAACCGACTCATGGGTGACTCTCCAGCAGGTTTTCAGAGGCTATAAAGTGTGCAAGAGGAAACTGTCCATCTTTTTCCTGCAGAATCCCCAGGGGATTCGAACCACCAGGAAGACCGCATCTTTGGGTTTGCAGTTCAACGCCCTACAGAATAGGACACTAGAGCTCCCTTCTAACTTTAGTTACAAATATATTTCCTCACAGTCACTTGTAGGTGCTTTGAACCACTAATCAAAATGTTGTTATGTGCCATCGAGTCTCCTGTGACTCATTGCGACCCTACATACAACATCCCTAAACCCTGCTCTCTCCTGTGCCGATCTTATTGTCTCTGACATACCTACCCCCCTGGCCCCATTAAAAAAGAGATTTTTATGTAAAACATAATTACACAGAATCAAAATCATTGTCAACAGCTCAACCCCAATTTCCAGAGACTATAGGACAGAGTAAAACTTCCTTGTACGGTTTCCAAGGCTCTTCATGTTTATAGAAGCACACTGGCATATTTTTCTCCTGTAGGGCAGATGGTGAGTTCGGATCATTGACCATCGGTTGGCAGCCAAACCCTTCTCACTGTGGCACCAGGACTTCCTCTGCCACAGTAATTAGCCTCTGCAACACCCCAAACTTTTCAATCACAGCGGTGTGTAATTCTTAGACCCGTTCTTAAAAACATATGGTTTCCCATCATTATAAAAGCAATCTGGAACCATGCTGGTTTTCACGGCTTATTTATAGGAAGTAATATTAGCAAGGGCATTAAATAAACTGTTGTTTATAAAGCAACTATGCCTACAGAATGCTCCGAGTTCTCCTTCAGAATTCACGAGGGGCTCTGGGAAAGAGGAGTGAGGCGGCGGCGTGGCCCCGACACGTTCCTATTTAATTTGTGGAGACAGATGTCAGCTTGCTAGTTTGGTCTCATGTCTCAGTAAGAAGTTCCTGAGTTGCAGTTTAAATTGACATTTCCAATAAAGAGACCAGTCTCAGCCCCCAGAATGAAATCACACCCGTGCAAATCCTGGTCAGGGGCTTCTCAGAGCCGTGCCTTTTAAGTCCAGGCATATCCCATTAAATTGTGCTTCCCTTCACAGATAACTGCCTTTTCAACAAATATAACACTACTGTATTGAAAACGTGTAACGGCATCATTTTCCCAGACATGGGCTCACCGCATGTCTGTGTCACATTCTGGAAATGATCGTCATGCTAACGCATTTGTAGTTCATATTGTCATTGTGAGGTGCGGCTGTTGGCCCTTTAAACAACATTGTGGTGGTGGCTGTGTACCTTGAGTCAGAACTGACACACAGCTGACCCTCCGGCAGGGTTTCAGAGGCAGTTAATCGGAGGAAATTGCTCATCTTTATCCCACAGGGCAGCTGAGGGATTCGAACTGCTGCCTTCAAGATGGTAGCACAGCTTCTTGCCACTAGGTCACCAGAGCTCCCTATAAAGAACAATCCTACAAACAACAGATGTTGTTGTTGTTAGGTGCCATTGAGTCATAGACAACTCATAGCAACTCTATGAACAAAAGGCCTGAGCACTGTTCATAGAGTTTCCGAAGGCAAGCCATTTCGGAAGTGGATGCCACTCCTGCTTCCAGGCTTGTTTTAATCGGGAAGCTCCAGCAAACACTGTCCACCATGGGTAACCATTACCACGTTTGGCACATCAGTGTCACAGTGTTCAGCTTCACAGCAACCACGAGTTACCTCTGTACAGCAATGCACAGACCAGTGCTGTACTGCTTAGAAGAATGTTTGACAAAAAAACAATTTGAACCAGGCCTGATCCCTATAAACATATTGTTGTGTTGCTAGGTGACATCAAATCCTCTACAACTCACAGTGACCCTATGACCCTATGAAGAGCAGATCTGAAGCTCGCCCCGTCCAGTACCATCCTCCTCACCTCTGATACACTTGAACCCACTGTTACAGTCACTGTTCCCCAGCATGATGTCCTAGCTTCTCCTGACAAGTCATCATCCTGGCCATCCTGGTTGCCTTTTCTCCCTGACATATTTGTTTGTTCTTTGGGTAGTACAGAGGATATTCAGTACTCTTCTCCAACACCACAGAACTCAAAGGCATCGATTCTTTTTACATCATTCTTATTCTTTGTCCAATTTTTTACATCATTCTTATTCCTTGTCCAATTTTCAGATGTAAAGGAAGTAAGGGAGAAGGGCATGGCTTGAATCAGGCAAACTTTAGTCTTTAAACTAGCATCATTTTAAACATAGTGAGCCTATAAGCAACATGCAGACTCTTATAAGCCTCAGATGGAAAGCTTTCCCTATCTTGTGCCTACCTAGCAATTTCCACCATGCTAAAGCCCATTTTTGTAGTCACTATGCCAATCTGTTTCCTTGAAAGTCTTTCTATCTTTCCAAGGGTGGCTCCTTGGAGGTAAGGATTCTGAAGCTCCATCTAACATACTTTGGACATATTGTGAGGAGAGACCGGTCCTTAGAGAGGGACATCATGCTTGGGAGGGTGGAGGGACGGCGCAAGACAGGAAGGCCCTCTATGAGGTGGATTGATTCAGTGGGATAATTGGAATGGGAGTGTCAGAGACAGTGCGATTGGCACAGGACAGAGCAGAGGTTAGGGCTGTTGTACATTGGGTCGCTATGAGTCGCAAGCGACTCGACGGCACATAACAACAACAACATGCCAATCTGTTTCCTTGAAGGTCTTTCTATCTTTCCAGTGTCCAGCTCACACAGGCAAGCAAGGAAGATCTATCTGCTAGGTGCAGGGAGGAATGGCTAAGCTCCTAGGTGTCATGGGTGAAAAGAGACAGAGTATTCTGCAGTGGGAGAGCAGAAAGACAAGATGCAGACCTCCCACGTCATCCTAACTCCTCAGTGTAGACCGTCTGAAGGCAAGAGTTTATGTCAGAGACTAGATACATTTAGTCTTCCAGTGTGACCTTATCAGCTTCTTAGGACCACAAGTCACATAAAGGTGTAACACAGCAGACTGACTATGTAATCCCAACAGAACACACACGCTTTCCATAAGTGCAAACAGATGCCCTCAGGAGCTTTTCAGGGTTCTGAATCAATAGCAACAAATCAGAAGAACACGCAGCGCCTCCCTTGAACAGTGGACTGGACAAGAACCACTGTGGATGCATGCTAGATGTTTCAGCATCTAAATGCAGAGGCTGTTCTTGTTGGATGTTGGGTAGCCCCTGCTGGAGTCAGAAGATGCCTGGAGAGTATCTTCTCTCCCTAGCGTCCACCATGATGCACATCCTAATACGCAGCCTTGTTTTATGTTGAGAAAGTGAGACCTGAGAGGTGTAAGGCTGGGTAGGGGCTGGAACGGGGCAAGAATTCACGCGTTCATGCTCTGAGCTCTTGCCACTCCATCCAGCTGACGGTTTTCGGCCTTGCCCGCAGTATAAACAAGCTTTTGAATATAAGCAACTATAAATAGCAATTAGTCAGAGTCTTGTATTAGAGACATTGACATCATCAGGAGGCAATTCTGCTAGTTGTAAGCCCCTCTGACGTTCGTGCTGAAACATCTCTCAAGTCACTGCCTGCTTTATTTCCACCAGAACCAACCTGGTCCCTTCATGCCCAGACTGTTTCCTTCTAGAATCTTCCTCCCGAGTTTACCGTATACTCCTGCATGCTTGCTTTCCTCAGCCATGTAGATGGCACATTTGACAGGGGAAGGAGCATGATCTTCCTGGTTTCTTTACACATTCCCCGAGTACTGAGCAGCCAGGCCCTGGACACAAGTCCACGTTGGTCAAGCTCAATGACAGCTAGTATTTACTGAACGATTCCCAGGTAGTGAGCACGGAGCTAAGTATTTCATAGGCATGATTTCATCAATGCTTCCCACACCTGTCTAAACAGGTACCATTCTTTATCCTGTGTCTACAAATAAATCTATAGTTTAATGAGTCTGAAGAGGCTGCCGAAATCAAGCTCACACAGCAAGAAATCATTTTTCAGTGCTGAGATTCGACCCCATGTCTACCATGTTTTCTAACTTATGGCTCCTCCAAACTAAGGCTGCCTGAGCCTGGTGCGGGACGCTGCAAACCGGAGTGAACTGCCTTCACCCAACAAGCCGACACTGGTGGAATGATCCAGCTCCTGGTCTTTGGAAGCCGGAACATCAGTGTAGCCAGGACCCAACTCAGTCCACACCGCCAGCTAGAGAGAGATTCACCTGTTGTAGATTGACGGTAAAGTATTTTTATAATTATTAATAATGAGACAGACAGCCAGGAATGAGATAAAACAGAGAGTAAAGATAGGGACCAGCAGTTCTCACAGAAGAGCCGTCCTGAGCTTCCCTGTATCTTTATTGAAAATTATCGGGAAGTAAATCACAAAGAGAACTCAATGCAAAAAAAAGAAGCCACGCTCATTCTATTGAAAACCTTCCCCTTGACTCAGGAGGGAGAGCTCAGCAAATACAATGCAAGAATCCAGTAAACCCTTAGGGATGGCTTTAGTGCCTCAGGGTGAACTCTATCCTGAAATAGCATTCTGTGTATCCCAAGTATTTAGTATTGGCTTCCCACACTCGCCTTCTCTCCTGTCCCATCCACAGCCCTCCCCACCTGATTCATCCACAGCTAGGTCTTCAACTCCGTGGTCTGCAGATTCAGGAGACATGACACCAAACATTCCCCCAGGGAAGAGAGAAGTCCTGGTGACTTAGTCAGGAGAGCAGAGTCCAGGGGCACCAACAGACTCTCAGCATGTCCCACTGTGAATGACACTGTTCCTCCTGGGATCTGGCATTTCTGTTTTCTCAATCACCCACCCACACGGGCCACATATCAGCCTCAGCTACATAACCTCAAGGCATTGGTCCCCAGTTCTGAGGAGATAGTATGGTTTTCACTGCTGTGTCTATAAATCGGGCACAGGAAACACCACAAAACATCCTTTCCATTTGCCTTGAGAAGCTGGTCCGTCCTCACTCTGTGATGGATGCCTCAGGACTCAGGATGCAGCAGGAGAAGGGGGTAACCCTTTGGAAGGGAGCCCTTCACAGTGCACGATGCCATGAGAGAGTGGCCTGCGACACAGCAACGCTGAACGGGACACCGCAGGAGGTCGTGGCCCTGAGCTTCCAACTCCAGCCTTCAGTTCTACCTCGCATACTGTGCTCCAACCACGCTCTTGCACCCCTTAGTTCTGCTTGTTGTTGTTATGTGCCATCGAATCGCTTGTGACTCATAGCGACCCTACGTACAATAGCCCTGAAGCCTACTCTATCCTGTGCCAACTTTACTGTGTCTGACACACCTACCCTTTTTATCCCGGTCACTGAATCAATCCATTCTATCAATGATCTTCCTCTCTTTCTCTGTCCCTTCACCCTTCCAAGCATGACATCCCTCTCCAAAGACTGGTCCCTCCTTGGAGCATGCCCAAAGTATGTCAGACAAAGCTTCAGAATCCTTGCCTCCAAGGAGAAGCCTGGTTTTACCCTCTCCAGGATGAACCTGTTTGTTCGCCTAGCAGTCCACGGTATATTCAAGAGACAAGAATTCCCTGCCATCCAGCATGGCTGAGATAAAGGTAGGGAACATAATGAACACACATATGCTTTATTCTTTATTCAAAAACTTACATACTAAATGTAGAAATCAAAAGAGCCAGTGAAAAGTTGGCTGTGTCCATACAGGGTCCCTAGAGAGCACATGGCTAGTAACCAAAAGGTTGGTTGTTCCAGTCCACCCAGAGGTGGCTCAGCACAAAGGCCAGGTGCTCTGTGCCTACAGGTCACAGCCACTGAAGTCACTCTGCTCCACCGTGTGTGTGTGTGGGGGGGGGTGTCATCGTGATACTGAGTAGAATTAAGCAACAATGGGGCTTCAAGTGCAGGTAGCTTGGCTGGTTCCCTGCTCAGACACAACTTTACAAGCCCCTGCCCCACACTCTTGGCTCCTACTCAACCTCCGTCTGTCAAATGCCCAGCTCAGGAGAACCCCTGATGGATCCGTGGTCCAGATCAAGAGAAGGACTTCTGCCTTGGTTTTTCAGAACAGAAGTAAAAACACGGCTGTCAGGGGAAGAGACTGGAGAAGTAGTAGGTCAAGGGATACAGGAAGGGTTCTACTGTCATTATATGCAAAACAAGTTCGAATCAACTCCTGGTTGACCCTGGAGGTGGCTTGGGAGGAGACAGGCCAGCTCACCTTCCTCCCACATAGCAGCTGGTAGATTGGAACCTGCTGCCTTTGGGTTGGCAGCACAACTCCTCACCCATGAGGCCACCAGAGCTCTCAAGGCAGGGTTCTTTTAAACCTAAATTAAAACGTCACAGCTCCAAGAGGAGAAGCAAGAGAAGGTTTTCTTAAACCCAAACACTAGTTCAGCTTACCCCAGAAAGAAGGTCTGCCTTGAACATGGTGCTCTCTTGAGAATTACGTGTATGGGACAGTCTCCTGGTAATATGTGGATGAAGAACTGACCGGCAGTTTAAATTCACAGCTCCCAGCAAATGAAGCAGCTACTGGCTGAGAGGTCTGTTGCATTTCAACCTGGGAAATTAAGGGGCAGTTGCTCTCTGTCCTAGAAGGTCCACGAGTTGGCCTCAACTTGAGAGCAGTCGTTGAGATATGTATGGGATTAAACTGACAACAGCATCTTGAACAGCAAGTTTAAGTTAACGCAGGAGGAAAAACTCAGAAGAGGAAGACGAGAACGCTGATGACTCAAAGAATGGAATCAATGTGTCTGAATTGTGCATGAAGAAATTGTCCGACTGGCTTATGTTGCTGTGTCTATTTTCAACAAGAACTACAAAATCTATGACTCCTTTAAAGTTAGCCCCTTGATTCTCTCTTCACCTAAGTGTTTTTGTTATTTCAAAGAATCTTCTGTATATTTGAAGTCTTATCAAAATTTAGGTCTCTATCTCCTAAGCCAGTAAAGAGATAGAACAATTTCCTGAAGTAAAGAGAACAATTCTGGACCCCATTTTATCTTCTTAACACACCTGGAATAAATCCACAAAGCCAAGGAGAAGTCACTCTATAGAAGAGTTCTGAGTTTATCTCAGCCTGACCTTTGCAAATCCATACTCTGCTAACTGCGGACGCCTCACTCATGCACTAGGTAATGCCGACTATGTCTGATGGCACCCTTCCTCGTCCTAAACAGTCAAAAGGAGGGGAAAGCGCATTTCAGTTTTGTTTCTTTTTCTTTTCTTTTTCAGCTCAGTTTTCTAAAGGAAAAATGCTGACTTTCATCTTGTCACTTCTACCACTTTTCTGAGATCCGAGACCTGAAGCCAAACCTAGCCCCCTTCACTGCAACCCTGCAGGGTGGACAGGACTGCGTCATGGTGTTTCTAGAGCCGTGAATCTTGATGGAAGCAGATGCCTATCTTTCTCTCAGGAAATGGACAGTAGGTTTGAACTCTGGGTCCTCTCATTAGTAACCAAACCCTTTCACCACTGCAGCCCCAGGGCACCCTTGGGATCTCAGAGACCGTATATTTAGAAAAGTATATGCATTAAAGGCAAGTAAGAACTAAGTCAACCAACTCAAACATTGAGGAGATTCTGGCGCCTACAGACCTTCCACGCACAGGCCCTACAGTCTTCAACTGTCAGTCTCAAAGCTGTCAATCTTCAGGCTGTCAATCTCAAAGGGGCAAGAACAACCACTTTCTCCCAGAGCACCTGGTGGATTCAAACCACTGAACTTTCGATAACTAGCCCAACATGTTATGCCCCCTCTGCAGACCTGTGCTATTGTTACCTTATGCATGAACTGTTTATGTTATAATTATCCCCAGGGATTAATTTACATCTGGGTGCTAAAAAAAAAAACACCCTAAAAACAAATCTTCAAAAACTCAAAATGGTCTACTAACAAAAAAGAATTCTGGAAGTCATCACACTTTCTATACCCATTGCCGTAACATGCCATTAGGACTATATTTGTACACCCACACTTACAAAAGTATGAGTTAGCAAGTGCCAAATATTTTCTTTCAAAGTCTGTTGAGTGCACTTCAAGACAAACTGCAGACGGCTGCAGAAATCCTGTAAATGTCAAACATTTTTAGTACATTTCTTTTTAAGGGGGCAGTTTCCAAATCAAAATTAGTTGGAGCTCCAGTGTGGGTTGCCTCAAGTGGGCAGGTCCCTGGAGAGCTTGGCCAGAGCCCCAGGCCACAGGGTACTTCCAGGCAGCTCACGAAGCCAGGGGAGAGGGGTTGACACCACTGTGGGTTTTGGTCATGTTTCCTTTGTTTTTAACACTCTGTCTCACGTTTGCTGTGCTGTGTTGTTATTTTTAAGCAATAAAATCAGGAATGACAGAGCTGGGAGAATTTAATTCTCTTTAAAACCAAGGTCAGTTCATTCTGATCTGACCTCCTTGATGAAAATTCGCAGTTCCACCCTATAGACTCAGTCAGAAATCACAAGGCCGTAGAATTAACATTCTTTTTTTTTTTTAAATATACCATTTTTTTTTTATTTTGTGTGCGTGTACCGTCAAATCAGATCTGACTGGTACAGGAGGATATTGCGCCTCCTTCTCCGGCAGAGCATCTGGTGGATTTGAACCGTGTTCCTCTGGGATTGCAGTGCAGCTTCTTGCCACTAGGCCACCAGAGCTCCCCAGAATTAACATTCTTAACAATATTTACAGATCCCAAGCCTCTTCTTGTTGTTGTGTACCGTCAAGTTGGAACCGATCCATAGCTGACCCTTCAGTGGGTTTTCAGAGGCAGTTAATCGCATGGGAGGAGACTGTCTCTCCTTCTCCTGTGGAGCAGATGGTGGATTTGAACCGTGTGCCTTTGGGATTACAGCGCAGGTTCTTGCCACTAGGCCACTGGTGCTTCCAATGATTCCAATAAAATTTGCTTTTTGACAGGAAGATACAGAGTTTCTAGGTTGTTTTTGTTTTGAAGGGACACTAAAGTTTATAGTCTTAAAGATTTCATTGGTCTCTATTAAACCAATACCTGCCCATATTTTAAAAGGTGATTTGTTTGTTTGTTTTCTAATTTGTTCCAAATTTTTCACTCAGTATTCAAGACTGACTTGGTGGCAATCGGAGAGAGATTCTACGATGCTCCCTTTTGGAATGGCTGGCAGCAGTAGCTGGGTACTATTTAGTTAGTCAGATACAAAGTTTTTCCTCTCCAAGTCATCCCAGAGCTGGAATCCAGAAGCCACATTTTCAAACCTCTTCTGCAGATGACCAGAAAGTTCACAGGGCTGACGAAACCCAAATGCCTCTGAAACCCTCTAGGGGGTCAGCTATGAGTTGGTTCCAACTGGATGGAAACTAATAGCAACAATACTCACGTAAGTACAAGGTACACCCGGACCCCAAAACATGTGTTACGGTTAAAGTCGGGGTTCTCAAAATCATTTTATTTAGGAAGTCTACGGACCTTAATCCTTAAATGCTGATTTAGGACATTTGTCATATCTAACTATTTGCATGTTTTAACCAGTTCCTTGATAATATTAATGGTGCTGGTTAATACAATACACGCCTCCCTGGGAGAGTGTGCAGGGTGGAAACGGGGGCTGAGAGTGAGTGAGAATGAACATTAACCAAGCAACAAGCACTCTGATTTTCCTAGGCTTGGGATTCCACTCAGAACAACCCTACGAGACACAGCTGAACTGAGCCGGAGGGAATCCAAAGCTGTGTGTGATCTTTACAGAAACTGACCACCACGTCTTCCTTGGAGCAGCTGGTGGGATTGAACTGGTGACCTTTTGCTTACTTGTCAAGTGCTTAACCACAGAGCTACCAAGGTTTCCTGCAACAGACACTGTTGCTGTACCATCAGTCAGAACCAATCCCTAGCTGACCCTTCAGGGGGGTTTCAGAGGCAGTTAGCTGCATGGGAGGCGACTGTCCACCTTTCTCCCATGCACTGGCTGGTGGATTCAATGTGCCTTGAGGATTGCAGGACAGCTTGGTAGCTTTCTTCTTTTTATTCTCCCACTCGTCAAAGTTCTCAAATCCTTTTTTCCTATGAGCCAGAGCTAACTGGGCACATCAGAATGGCTGGCCCTCACCATGGACATAACTCCCCCTCATAACATAAACAGTGTTTGTGATACTTTCCAAGGTTTCTACTGTGGATGGATGCTGATGTTTAGTGTGCATTTAGGGGTGTCAAAGGTGATATATCTTCAAGCCAGTCACACAGAAACAACCCTAAGGCCACTACTGGAGCGCTGGTGGCCTAGTGGGTCTCCCAGTGCACAGGCGAGCAGTCTGGACCCATCAGCTGCTCCATGGGAAGGGAGGAAGCTGGCTAATCCCTGCTCATGCAATTTACATCCTCTGAAGACCCAGCAGAGGGTCAGCTATCAGTCGGTTCCAACTCCACGGCATTGACATTGACGATAAAAAGCTAAGTCAAGGCTTACACACAGAATCAGTCTTGAAGGGATGGAAAATAGGAATGAGAAGGGAGGGAAAGGAGAGTAACAACTTAAAACGAGGTAAGATGAGTGAGGAAAAAAGGCAATACATGGCAAGGGACTGATTAGAAATTTAGATTAATTGCATTTAGCCAAAGCAATTAATGTTATAAAATAAAAGGTCTATGAGAGACTGCATGAAAAACCAGTATGATATGTAAACCTCCAAAGAAAAAAAAATAAAAGAGGAAAGAATAGGAGTGTGTGTATTTATGTCTTTAGTGCAAGTTCCAAACACAGATCCATGCTTTTTTACAACGTGCACCGTGGCACACACGTTAATAAGGGCTCTACGCTGATGCTGATGGTCTGCAGTCACTCTCCATATCAGGGAGTCCCTTGCACTGGGTAGCAAAGCATCTCCAAGATCTGTTTCCATGACAACAGCAGCATCACACAGCAAAGAGAATGAAAAGAATACAAAAGAGCCTTTTCAGAATTTGTTACCAAAATGCACACCCAGTTTAGAAAGCTAAAAACAATCTTCTAGGCATTAGATTTTGGGGTTAAAAATCTTCCTTCTTGAATGTAAATGATGCTACCACTTAGAGATAACTAACAGGAACAGATCCAAACACTACAACTACCATCCACCTGCCAATGTCAGGAGGTCTAAAATTAGCTTACCAGGCTCATCAAGACCCCTTGAAAGAGTCCAGGAGAAACAGATCTGGCCTTTCTGGCGGCAATGAGAGTGAAATCTCAGCAACTCAAGTGTTACGGTAAATAAACATTTGCTTGAAAGCTAAAAACTAATGAGAAATTATGTATTTGCCTGGATGAAATGAAAATGAAAGCTATCTGTTATGAAACAGCAGTTTCTTAGATGATCCTTCAAACAATTTACAAAACCACATAATGAAAATAACTCACAGCAGTGTGTGCTGTCGCCAGCGCCAATATTATCCTCAAATACAAGAGGAGAAAACATTACATTTTCCTCTCCTACTGCGCTCAAGAATCCACTTCTGCTTAGGTTTGCTTCTCTCACATTGAGGTGGAAACAAAAAGAAACACCAAACAGCTTTGAGAGTCTTCTTTCTGCCTGTTTTTTTTTCTGTTCTATCATGATTTTTCCATCATCACCATCAAAGAAGAAAGGGCTCTCTTACTAAAAATACTCTGGAACAAAAGTCAGAATTGGGACCAGGTTTTTTTCCCCCTCTCTCAGCTACAAGGAGGTAAGATTAGTTTCCCTACATGTGTACCAAGTTATTTTTAAAACTTGCCTTGTTTTCCCTTCTGGTTATTCTATTTCAATAATCACTTAGAGGGAACCTGGATGTCTGTCCACATCCATTCTGGAGCATCTTAGCTGTTTCATGCTCCATGTTATGATCATCAACAGAGATACAAAACAGAACAGCTGAAATGCAAAGAGGCCTTCAGACAAGCAGCTTGGTGGATTGCTTCCAATCTTGTCACCAGCATGTGAGTTGCTTGGTACTTGCATAAATAACTGTGTTGTTCTTTATTCTCCACAACCGCCCATTGTGCTAAGAGCCCAAACTGTCCGTCCCAGTCATGACCTGTACACACTGCACCTATCAATAAAATGAAAACAGAAATTCTGCTTCACCTCTAGCTTACTCAAGCAGAACCCCACTGGCCTCTCTCTATTTACATCTTTATGTAACGAGTGTTTATTGAGAATTAGTTCCACACCAGACTCGTTAAGTATGGAGGACAGAGAGATAACGTGGGAGTTCTTCCTCAAGGAGCCAGGTTTGCCATAGAGACAGATGAACAAGGTTGTAAACGCCTTCTGAGAGCTCCCCACTGAGAATTTGGGGGTACAGAGAAGAGGAGCTACTGAACTAGGGGAGGAAGTGGGCAGAAAGGTCTTGGTAGAAGGTCAGATCTGGAAGGTCAGGTGAAGCATCAAAGAAAAGAGGTGCCAAACCTGAACCTTTAAATAA
>NW_006399798.1:15405999-15455041 GCF_000299155.1 Elephantulus edwardii | reverse complement strand
ATATTTTAATGAAAATTTACAGAGATTTTGGATTTCCATTCATTCATTGTTGCACTTTTGTCCCTGTCCACCCCTCACCTCCAGTTTGCTCTTCTCTTTGAAAAGTAAAAGAAAAATTCTTGCATTGTTATATAATCCCTCCCTCTAAGTCCACTCCACTATGCAGCTTTCACTCTGGACTCTTGTCAGGATAATGATACCTAATCACATATCCCTTTTAAACAGTTCTCTCCCTCATCTGTTTCAATGCAGTAAACATTATTTATCCCATCTTTCTCAGTCTCCCCTCAACCCCAAGGTCAGTGCCGTTTTACAACAGTGACACTATGCAGTATTTGTCTTTTCGTGTCTGAGATATTTCACTCAGCATAATGTTCTCCAGGGTCACCCATTTTGAATATCTCATGAATTCCTTGTTTTTCAGCGCAGCGTATTAATTCCACTGTGTGAATATACCACAGCTTCTCTATCCATTCCAAACCTGAATCTTGAAGGCAGAGTATGAATTCCTCCTGTGGGACAGGAGGACATTGCGGAGAGCAGACCCAGAATCCCCAGCCTCATCTCAAAGCTGAGCGTCAGGAGTCATCACCAATGCCCCCTACAGATTAGGACTAACCTCTGCTGTCATCTCTCCAGGGTTCCTCTTCCACTGTACACATGTCTGCTCAGTGTAGCTTCTTCTCCGAGTCAATGGCAGAATCCACCTTCTTAGATTACCTGCCGTTAGGTCTGGCTAAGGTTTTAGGGTCCCATAGGAGAACCTACTGTTGCCCCTACAACTCAGGCACTTCAATGGTGGGAAGCTAGCTCTCATCAACTCCTCCCCCTCACTCTCTTTTCATCATGGTGAATACGCCGGACTCATTTTTCTACATCACTGAATATACTATGACTTCCTGATCCCTCATCCTCTCAAGTGCTCTTGACCCTTACAGTGTCTCGAAACTTCCTTTAATTCTCCTGTCCACAGTGTGCCTCATTCTCCAGAGAAAAAGTCTGGTATCCACAGAGGAGTGACACCCCCCTCAATGTTGGAGAGGCTTTGCTGCTCCTGTAGATAATGAATATGGCTGTTATTATATGCCATCAAGTCAGACGTGACTCATAGCTGGCCCTCCAGCAGGTTTTCAGTGGCTGTAAAATCACACAAGAGGAAACTGGCCATCTTTCTCTCACTGAGCAGCTGGTAGATTCGAACCACCTGCGTCTGGGATGGAAGCACAGCTCCTTACCTACTAGGCCACCATAGCTCATTAATGATGATGGTGGTGGTGGTCGTCAAAGCTGCTTTAACAAGCATGTGCCGTGAACGAGTTTACAGATCGACTTGTTTTATACCAATTCAAGTCTCTACTATTGGGAACTACTATGTCTCAAGAACGTCATGGGCAAATAAACATCATTACTGAAAGTCAAAATACTTATTTACTAAGACAAAAATATTCACTACCAAAGCAAAGAACTTAGAAGCACAACCATCACACAGAAAGAACCAGCAAGTATTCAAAGAAGCAAATGTATTGATTAAAATCAAAGCAAAACAACTTCATCATAAGACTTCTCATTCTCCACCCCCCCCCGTCATTTTTTAAAGGACAAAGGAAATCAGCTACTGTCACTGTATCTCCAAATTCATCATGGCACCATAAAACAGAGCTCCTCCTGCATTATTTGATGTTACCACAACAGTACTGGTGGTTTATGTCCAGAATAGAATCTAGTCTCAGCAACTTTAACCTTGACTGCATGTTCTTGGTTCAGACAGGGCCTCATTATAGTTTCTGCAGTGGAGTTTAGTGAGAAACCGGCATCCCATTTTTAGTGAGAAGTGCCATCTGGTGGGAGCCCTGGCAGTGCAGTGGCTTAAGCACTGGACTGTCAACCTTAAAAGTTGGTGATTTGAATCTACCAATCACTCAGCAAGAGCAAAATGAAGCAGTCTGCTTCTGGAAAGATCTACAGCCTTGAGAATCCAAGTTGTACTTGCAGTTGACTCAATGGTACCTAACAACAACAACAACAACAGGAATCAGAATTGACTAGTGGGTTATTGAGCTATCTGGTGGGACCTGCATAAATGCATCAGTCTAAAGAAACAAAACTTGTCCCCTCAAAATCCAGCACCAGGGATCCCCTTGGGACATACATGGCCCACTAACTATTATCAACTGTACACTCTTGGTACCAGCATCCAGGAAACCAAAAAATGAACTGCACTGGGAATGTCTGTTGTCACGGTCCTCTCCAAAGAAGAGCAACAATGTCAGTCTGGAAACTAAGGTGTACTTGATCCAGGCCATGTCTTTGCAATTAATTGCTATGCATCAGAAAGCTGGACAATAACTAGGGATGATAGAAAAAGAATTGATGCCTTTGAGCTGAGGTGCTGGAGAAGAGTATTAAATACATCATGGACTGCAAGGCTAGGAGAACAAATAGGTTCATCCTGGAGAGGGTGAAGCCGGGCTGCTCCTTGGAGGCAAGGATTTTGAAGCTCTGTCTGACATACTTTGGGCATGTTACAAAGAAGCACCAGTCCTTGGAGAGGGACATTATGCTTGGGAAGGTGGAGGGACAGCGCAAGAAAGGAAGACCCTTGATGAGATGGATTGACTCAGTGATTGAGGTAGTGGGGGTAGGTCTGTCAGAGACGATAAGGTTGGCTCAGGATAAAGCAGGGTTCCAGAGCTATTGTACAAATGGTTGCTATGAGTCACAAGTGACTTGACGGCACATAACAACAACAACAACAAAACCTGTTTCAAACTCCATCACTCATTCATTGCTTTTGTACTGATTTTGACACTTCATTTTGACCCTTCATTGGGTTTCTGAAGTTGCAAATCTTCATAAGACAGCCCATCTTTTCCCAGAGGACCTGCTGATGGATACGAACTGCCCAAGCCACCAACTCTCAAGTTAGCAGGACAACTCACAGCTGACTAAAAGTTATGTTAATTTTGTTCAAATGCTGTCCATTATTTGAAAATACACTGTTTTGACAAAAAAAAAATTCAAAGAATTTTTAAAAAAAACTGAATTGAAAAAATTTAGACAGTAAGTTGGTCTGGAAAGAGTTAACCTGGAATTCATTCCTAGTTTCCCACCCAATCAATACCTATTCTTCTCTTCATTATTGCACTACTTTGATTATGCTCTGAGTTTGAATGCATACAGCCTGAAACAAGTAAATAAAGCAGGAGGAGGGGTGGAAACCTTTGCCTGTTCCAGCTAGACCCAAAAGGATACAAATGGAAGTTCTAGGATTGGGATGCTACGGTTGTTTAGTAAAAGGGAAGGAATGCAATTAATACCTGCATTTTGACCTTTGCCCTTCCCTTTCCTCAGGCTGGGAGCTTAATGAGGCTACTGGTAGAGCAGCTCTCTTCAATGATGAACCAATGGGAAGGCTGGGTCCTTCAAGGAATCATGGAGCCCGAGCTGGCATGTATCAGCTCTGTGTCTTCCAACCCTAGACATTTTGTTACATAACAAGGATAAAACCCCCACCTTCGCTCCAGCCACTCCTTAACTGGTTTCTGTCACTCCAGATTTTATGCAGCACATAAAAACATTCACCATGGGGACATCTCGAGAATGGCAGTCAATAGTTTCACCAACATGCATAGAACTCTCAGTTCAGGAGGTCATGCTCCACTCAGATACCATTCTGAGACAACATGACGCTTTGTTGTTGTACTGTTAATACAAAGGTACGTGGTTCAAATCCACCAGCTGCTCTGCAGAAGACAGATGGGTGGTCTCATCTACTGCAATGAGAGCGGCCCTGCAAGCCCACTGGAGGGTCAACTAGGAGTTGGTTCCAACTTGATCTCAACAAAAGGCATTATAAGGAGAGGATGAGACAGGGTGCAAAGATACTAATATGACTTCTAGAACTTACCAGAATTTATTGTACTATTTAAAACAAGATTAAACTTCTCCCCCTAGAAAGAAAAATGTCCCTAAGTCAAATAATACTTAAAAGCAAATTCTTAATAAGTTCTTTCAATTGTCCTCTTCTAGTCCCTGTTTAACTCAAACTCAGGTACCACTCTGGCAATAATTCTAGCAAGAGCTTTTTTTTAAGCTATTTTTCTGCATCTACTATCACATAATAAGCATTTTTTCCACCTGTCTTTATAATCATCATTTTAAATGGCTGCAGATGTTCTATCACACTGAGGTATCACAATTTACTTAACAACTCCCTCCTGCTCGACACAAATATTAGTGCAAGAAAATGATGGCTGCAGAGGGAACTCTAGGAAAGGGGACATGGCTCCCAATCCACCAGGCAGCCGTAATCCTGCACCTTAAGGTCCTATTAGACATACATTATCCTCCGGGTTTCAAATTCAGCATCTTATCCCTACTTACCACCATGCTCGGCATTCGGATTCTTATGGCTGATTAGCCATTTACTTAACTAAGATTAATCACGCACCTTTGTTCTAAAAGTAATTGCCTTTTATTTGGAAGACAGACAGACATTAGGTTTATCCACACAGTAAGTTAGTCTGTATGAGATCTAAAACGAAAAACAAAACTAAACACCACAAACTCGACTGATTCAAGGCTATTTCCTACTAATTCTGTTTTTAAAAGGAAATAAACAAAACCCCCATTTTTCAATCACTCTTATTGAAAAGATTATACATTCATTCATCCGTTGTTGTTATGTGCCATCGAGTCACCTGCAACCCACAGTTCATTCATCTAGTCAACAAATACTTTTTAAAAAAACCCACCACCTTGTAGAACCTGCGCTTTATCTGATGCCAAATGTACTCTGTGAGTGTGTGAGTGCGTGAATATGTGTGAGTGTTTTGTGGGGGGGAGAGAAAAGGGGGAAAGGGGGAGAAAAGGGGGAGAGAGGGAGAGGAAGAGGGAGAGAGGCAGAGGGAAAGGGAGAAGAGGGGGAGAGAGAGAGAGTAGAGAGATCTGTGAACATTTATGGAAAAAATTAGCTTTCAATTCAACTAATCATCAACATTTCCCCTACCAAACATTTCTTGAATACCCACCATGTGCCAGAGGTTGTTGTAGGAGAGAAAGAAAGAGAAAGACAATGTTCTGCTCATGAAACATGACCATGGGGGGAAACAGATTTTTTTTTTTAACAGCAAGCAGCAAATCAACTTTATTGTTTCAGATGATGTTGTGGACTAGGGAGGACCGGGTGGTAGAAAATTAGGAGGTAGTGTATTTAAAGTCATAAAAGAAAATGTGTGAATAGTTGAATGAAAAATGAATTTGTTCCATAAACTTTCCCTCAAAGTACAATTTTTGAATGAAATAGGCATAAAAAAATGTTCCTAATATCTAATCCCTTAGGATTTTCCCAGTAAGTGGAGTCTGTTATTTATTGAGGGACTCTAGATTACACTTAAAAAAAAAACAACAAAACTCTACAAGAGACGCCTCGAATACAGTACCAACTGAATGGTGATCTGGTTGAGGGGATGAGCGCCATGATGGTCTGGAGATGCGTGCCATGCAGGAGAATCTGTTGGTCTGAAGAACCTGCTATGTTGCTATCAGACAGGAGGGCAGGTGCCTGATGATGTCCACAATGGCCCTTGTCTCCCAACTGAAGCATCTCATGTTTTATTCAAATGGTTCAAGAAGTCTCAACTGCATAAGGAAATGACAGCCATCCCTCTCTGGTCAGAGGATGGACTACAGGAGAAAAGAACGGAAACTAGGAGCTAAGTTAAGAGACTTTTTGGCAAACGTTATATGCTTTCAGGTAGCTCTGGTGGTTATACAGTCGCTAATCAGAAAGTCCCCAGTTCTAACCTCCCAGCCACTCCACTGAAGGAAGACGAGGCAGTGGGCTTCTCGCATGAAAACCCCGAGACGCTCTCCTCTGTCCTGCAGGGTCGCTGGGAACAACCTGGAACTGTCCTGGCCGCAGTGGGTCTCGTATGTTTTTCAAAAGTATTTTGTTGGACTTTCCAATTCTTTGACTGCTGAATAAGCTGAAACTAAACTGCATAGATGAAACTCGGACTTGGGACAGATTGATGACAGTAACAATGGTCCTGCCCATATCAGAGATCATGAAGATGGCACCGAACAGGGAAGGGTTCAGATCTGTTGTTCACCGGCTCCCTACGAGGTGTAGCCCACTCACCAGCACCTAACAACAACACGCACACATCTGAGGACCTGCCGTGGCTGCATGTACTCTCAGAGTGCCTCTGCTTCACTCAAGGATGCAAGGACCTAAAAATATCCAACATTCTTCTCCTCTACGACTTCTGTACACCACCTTAGTCTAATTAAGCAAGCCTCAATGAGAAATAAAAAAGAAGTGATTAAAATGGATTACCTTGGCCCTGGTGCGCCATTCAAACTGAGCAAATGTAAAAGAGAGCGGGCCTGCCTTTCTCATTTTAAGACCTGCTGTATGAACTCTCCTTTGTCAAGCTTCCCTGGTCTTTGGTGATTAATTTTAGTAACTGGAGAACGACCTGTTTAAGAACAAATGACTCATGCTACAGCTTAATATCCAGAAACCTAAAATCAAGCCTCCTCCACGGAGAATATAATTTTCAAGAATGACAGTCGCAGGCTTTCAATATTTTCATCCGTGTTAGCTCCACAAAACTTCCTGCCTTGGAAAAGTGAAGAGACGGGAGGCGCAGTTGGGGTGCTGAAACTACAAAAGGCAGGCAACTACATGTTGTCATAGGAAAGGCTTTAAATTGGGGAGCAGTACAAAGATACATACTATACACATAAATACGACAAAACTTGTCAATTTCAGGCAAGTGGGGATAGAAGGATTGATGGAAAGGAGACTCATAGAAAGGAAGCAGGAAGAGTGCATTCATAGTGTGGATATTGTGATTAATATCATGAAAGAGAATGTGTATGAATAGTTGACTAGAAAACCAATTTGTTCTGTAAACTTACACTCAAATTACCATTTAACTTTTTTTTTTTAAATAGACATAAAGAAGTTTCCTGGTAGCTAATGTCTAAATCCTTGGACATTTCCTTGGTAACAAGATTCTTTATTATTTGTAGAGAGACTTCCAATTAACCTGATGGATTGTGCCAAGGAGTTTGCTCTTGGGTAGTCTCCTCTCGTACACATTAACCGTCTCTGAAAGCCTGCTGGAGGGTTATCTATGCTGTTGGTTCTGACTTGATGGTACCCAACAGCAGCAGCAACATGACGTCTGTGGAGAACACAGCCCCTGACACAGCCTGTCACAAAATAGGCCCCTAGAAAAGCAGTAATCAAGAAGGGACTCAAGGAAGACTGTCCCCCAATATCTCATCCTCAATTTGATCACTTCTCTTCCTCTTGAATTGTGACGTTGCCAAAATCACTGCCAACCAAGTGATTTCATAGAGCAGCCCCCAAGGGCTTCCAAGGCTATCGATGTTTCTAGAAGCTGACTGTCACATCTCTCTCTCAAAGAGTGGCTGGTGCGTTCAAATCCCTGACCTTTCAGCTGCCAACTGAACACTTTAATCACTGCAACACCAGAGTGGGTTGGGGCTTGGCCTAAGCCTAATTGTTTAAATAGCGATCAATCCATGGAATTAGAATCTACAATGTGCACTCCACAAACAAGCACTTTCTTGTTTTTGTTTTTTTTTTTGTTTGTTTTGTTTTTTTTTTTGCACTTTCTTGTAATAGATTGTTTTTCCTTTCAAAGTTAACAACAGGGGCTAGGGGTGGGGGGGAAGTAAAAAACTTTACCAAGTTTAAAAAAAATTCAGTTCACACAGGAAACACAATTCACTAAGGATCTTGAATAATTCTGCTGGATTTTAAATTTCTTCAAAAGATGGAGAGTCCTTAACATGAAAAAAATAAGCCCCCAAAGCTCAATTTTTTTAAAAAAAAATGAAATGTGCTTTCCAAAGATAGTAACTTATAATTGTCAAAAAAGTAACAGACATGTTGAGTGTGACAATAATAACCATGACTGGTATTGATTCCAAGAGGACTCGAAGAAGCATTTTAAAATACTTTGTTCCAAGCAAGAAAATCATTTCCATCTTATTTTGGAATAGGAGACTTGATTCTTCATTCATTCACACTTCCAACAAACAGTGGCGGTCCCCTCCTACAAGCAGGCTCTACACTGACAATGGAGTTAGAGGAAGAAATATTATTTTTAAAAGAAAGAGTGAACTACCATATATTATAATGGGGAAAGTCTTCCAGTGGTAAATTGCTGTGTTAATGGTGCCCGATGACTCACTACTCCTGAAAAAAGCAGTAGGTCTCGCTCAGCTATAAGACTGATGGCTTTGGGCAATGAGATATCAGGGAACATCATTTAAGTACAAACCTATTAACTGTGTATGTCCTGTGGCTTGACCCCTCAGTAAACTGTCATCGTCATGTAAGAAACGTGTACTATATTCCTTCAAGGGCTCACATGGAAAGAACCATGGCTTCCTGGCCAAGAGCCTCAGCCAGTGAGGAATCTTGCATAATCCTCAGGAGAAACTCTTAAAGAGTAAGAAGCAGGAGAGTGGCAATGTCCAGATATATATTACCAGAGTCCCAGCGGGTAGCAAGATGCAAGATCTAGAGGGGAGAGTAGACAGTATGACCAATTCCTAGCACCTGAGGAGGGCTGAGCAAAGGTGGTGGCTAGAAAGATGGAAAGGGGCAAACAGAGTCAGAACCCACAGACCCTGAGACCTAGTAGGTGTGGAGGGGGCAAGACACAAGCAGATAATTAACCTAAACCCCAAGTGTCTGACTTGGGAGACTGGGCAAAGGTGATGGTGTGATGTAATTCCAGTACAGCTTAGCTACAGGCATAAACACTGGTTTGGTGTTCTGTGGAGTGGATACAAGGGAAACAGGCACAGAGACTACGAGAACTACGGCAGACATGTCAACATCAAGGATTTGAGCATTCCTTCAACATCAGTGACAGCTTCTGGGGAAGCTTCACACTCCCATGTCTGATGACAATATGGCAGATGATAACAGTGACACAGAGCCTGCCTCTTTTTAGAGCCTGGATTTTCCCTCCAGTATATGATTTTCACAACATTTATTTGAAGATTACAACAAACTGTGGCTAACTCTAAGAAGAATGGGAATCCCAGAACACTTGATTGTGCTTATGTGAAACCTATACGTGGACCAGGAGACAGTTGTCAGAACAGAGCAAGGGAACACTGCACGGTTCAAAATTGGGAAGGATGTGCACCAAGGATGTGTCCTATATCCATATATTTTTAATCTATATGTAGAACAGATTATTCAGGAGGTTGGGCTCTATGAGGAGAAGTGTGGCATCAGGATTGGAGGAAGATTCATCAACAATCTGTGTTATGCAGATGACACAACCCTGCTTGCTGAAACTGAGGAGGATTTGAAGCACTTGCTGCAGAAGATCAAGGACTACAGCCTTCAATATGGATTGAAGCTCAACATCAAGAAAACAAAGATTCTCACCACTGGGCCAACTGGTAGCATCATGATAGATGGTGATGAGAATGAGATTGTTAACGGCTTCAATTAGCTTGGCTCTACAATCAATACTCTTGGTACCAGCAGCCAAGAAATGAAAAGATGAACTGCATTGGGAAAGTCTGCTGTCAGAGACCTCTCCAAAGTATTGAAGACTAAGGTCCACCTGATACATGCCATGGTCTTTGCAATTACTTACTATGCATCAGAAAGTTGGACAATGACTAAGGATGATAGGAGAATTGATGCCTTTGAGCTGTGGTGCTGGAGAAGAGTATTAAATATGGACTTCTAGGAAAACAAACAATTTTGTCCTGGAAAAATAAAGCTAGGCTGCTCCTTGGAGGCGAGGATTCTGAAGCTCCGTCTGACATACTTTGGACATCTTGCAAGGCAGGATCAGTTCTTAGAGAGGGACATCATACTTGGAAGGGTGGAGGGACAACGCAAGAGAGGAAGACCTTTGATGAGATGGACTGATTTAGTCACTGGGGTAATGGGAGTAGATCTGTCAGAGACAATGGCACAAGACAAAGCAAGGTTTAGGACTGTTTTCCAAAGGGTCACTATGAGTTGAAGCAACTCCATAGCACATAACAACAATATTCGAGGATTAGAAAAAGAAATAGCAAAAATAATTGACTAGTCTATCAAATAGTAGACTCTTGTTTTATCTATCTCACCTCATGAAAATAAGAGGCTTGAAGATTGAAAGTGTTTGCTCAGAACTCTGGTAGGTATCACATAATACAATCAGCTGCCAGAAAGGGTGGCCACCCACTCGGTCCATTTCTGTTAACTCCTATCAGAGGAATATAGATTCCTGGAAAGCAAGTTCATTTGACTGCTACAACAGTTTGGAGCACATGTTCTCATTATAAAACAACACCATGAAATTGTGGCTTAAAGAATCCTCAGTAGATCTTCTCTAGCCTTTTGTTGTTGTTGTGTGTGGTGGGGTTGACAACTCATAGTGACCTCATGAACAATGGCTGTGCACTCTGCCCTATCACACGTCATTCTCACTAACTCCACCACACTTGGACCCTTGTTACAGACGCTGTGTCATTCTAATTGAGGATCTTCCTCTATTATACTCACCCTCCACCTTTCCAAGCGTGCTGGGCTTCTGCAAGGATTGGCCCCTCCTTCCAATACGCCCAAAGTGTGTAAGCCAAAGTTTCGCGATCCTTGCCTCCAAGGAGCCACCTGGCTTTTACTTTCTCCAGGACAGCCCTGTTTGTTCTCCTGGCAGTCCATGGGATATGTAGTACTCTTGTCCAGCATCACAACTCAAAGGCATTGATTCTAACATCCTTAGTCCTAGGAAACATAACTCTTCGTCCATGTTGTTGTTGTTGTTAGGTGCTGCTGAGTTGAGTACAACTCATAGCGACCCTTGTGAACAAAAGATCTGAACCTGTTCTATCCTGTGCCATCCCTGTACTTCCTGACACACCAGAGCCCATTGCTGCAGTCACCATGCCAATCTACCTGGCTGGGTAGTCGCCTAATGTGACACTAATTAAAGGTGCCACTGAGAGGCCATACAGTGGATCCAATAGGCTCACCATGCTCAAAAAGATATCAAAAGTCTCTTTCATAGTTGACATCAGAGCCAATTGATGACCCTCCCTGGAAAGTTACTTCTCATACTCGTCTCACTTCCTCTTGGATCTCTAACAGCACCATAAATCAAGTCCCTTATTCAGACCTGGCAGTGCAGGGGTTTTGGCTGCACCCCCAGGCCATCTCCCTGCATTCTCAAATGCTGGTAATTAGCCAAGAGTGGAGACTTTTGGAAAGAAGGTGCTACTGGTCTTATGTGTTGTTCCAGAAGTGGAGTTCCACAGAACTTGGGGCACTGGCCGAACTGTGGGTTAAGTTGTAAGCCTCCCGGGTGACTCCTGGGGGGAAAAAGACATTCCAATTCTCCGGTTAAAACACAAGGACTCTATTTTTAGTTAATGCACTCGTTTATTCCACTTAACGGGAAGCAGAGGCCCAGTCCTCACTTCTCCACGGCCAGGACCTGCTGGGTCGAAAGGATGGCCATCACACTATCCATGCCCGGCCCAGCGGAGATGGGTGGATGAGGAAGTAAGTCTTCAAGGCTATTTTTAATCCAAGGATAAATTAATTTGGCAGAAATATAACAGGAGTCCCTTCTCTTGTAGGAAATACTTCTGTTACTTTGAATCTGGTACATAAAATAATCCACCCACTGAAGAGCAGAATTAGCACCGGGGGGTTTTGTTGGGTTTGTTTCCCTGAAATAACTTCTTTTGAAGGTTCCCCATGGCATCACAGCCCGTCAGGGAGGGCCCCCGTGGGTGAGCGTTGAGCAGTGGTTTCTGAATCCGGCTCATCGAGGGGTGTCCCATCAGGATTTGCAAACTCCTGTGCCAAGCTATAGGGCTCAAGTCCTTTGTACAAGACCCCCTGCTCATACATCCAACGTGAGCTCAGTAGCATTTGGCAAGACATCTAACTCACTGGGAGGCTCAGTGATAGAATTCTCACCTCCTGTGCAGGAGGATCCAGGGTAATGACAGAAGAACTGATGCTTCTGGGTTGTGGTGTTGGAGAAGAGTACCGACTAGCCCATGGATTGCCAAAAGCACAAACAGAAATGTCTTGGAGAAAGGGCAGCCAGAGTGCACCTTGGAGGCAAACACAAAGTGGCAGCTTCACCTCACGCATTTCAGACATGTAGCTAGACAAGATTCTTCCTTGGAAAGGGACACAAAGCTTGGAAAGAAGGAAGGTCCGTGAAGGAGAAGATGACCCACGATGAAATGGACTGACACAGTGACTGCAGCAATGGGCTCTAGAGTGTCAGAGACGCCAGGGATGATTTATACAGGACAGGGCAGGGTCCAGGTCTGCTGTTCTCAGGGTCACTATGAGTCATGCTCAACACAGACAACACCTAACAACAACAACTACAACACACCTCATACACAGCCAACAGTTACTGGCCAGTGGAGGGTTCTGTGCTACAAGGATGCTGAGGAGGTTTCAGTGGTGCTTCCAGACGAAGATGGACGAGGGAGAAAGGTCTGGTGATGACTCCCAAGAATCAGCCAATGAACACAGCAGGGATCACAATGGTTTGGATTGGAAGCAATCACGAGGCCGATGGTGCAGAGGCAGGGAGGGGTTCACGGTGCCATGCCTGAGGTCACAATGAGGAAAGGGACGCTCACCTGCAGTGCGCTACACAGCCACGAAGCCAGGAGGAGACACGTGAAGGGACCACAGCCAAAGCCTGGACTAACTACATGCTATTCACAGAAAATGTTGAGAAAATCTGAAAGTTTAACATGTTACCCCTTTAGAGAAGCCTTCTCTCATCCTTCCAATAGATGCACTCGCTCCCTGCTCTATAAACTTAAAACAGTTTCCTTCTTCCTCTCCTGTGGTGGTTATCACATGGAATCTTAGAACTGCTTACATGCAAGACGTAGCCTTGAAATGAAAGAGAACTCACTCTGAAGGCAGGAACAGTCTGTGTCCTTCACAGCCTAAGATTCTCAATAAATATTTGAAGAAGGAGAGGGATGGAGAGGGATAGGGGGCTAGTAACAATTTCAAAGGCCACAAAGCTTGTTTTTTAGATTTCTAAATGAGCAAACTAACACCTGGAAAGGGTTTTAGTGATGTGTCAGCATCAGATTCCCAATTCTTACTGATAACAAAAAACGATTTGATGCATTGCTGGCCCTCCAGTGGGTTTTCTGAGGCTGTAAATCGTACAGGAAGAGACTGCCCACAGTAACACTCCTTTCACATTGTTGTTGCTGTATACTGTTGTATACCAACTTACGGCAGATCTCGCAGTGGGTTTTAAGAGGCAGTAAATGGCAAAGGAGGAGGCTGCCCATTTTTTTCCCGCTGAGCTGCTGATGGATTCAAACGGAATACGTTTGGGTTGGTAGCACAATTCCTTAACACTAAAGCCAACAGAACCCCTGTTTTTCATTTCACTCAGCTGAATTTTAAATATCTTTCCCTTTTTTTTTTAGCATCCATACCTTTCACAAATCTCAGTTCCTTTGTCAGTTGGGAACATAAAAATGGTTTGGATATAAGTGAGTTTGCACACACACAAAACGCTCTTACTTCTCAATTCGCTGTACAAGCCCGCTTAGAAAAACCAGAAGATTCACCAACTGAATGCATATATCAATTTCAAATGCTTTGTTTTGGTACTAAGGAAGCCTTGAAATGCAGTTGTCGCCGTGTTAGGTGCCGCTGAGTCGTAGAGGACTCATAGCGACCCTATGAACAAAAGGCCTGAGCACTGTTCATAGAGTTTCCCGGAGGCAAGCCATTTCGGAAGTGGATGCCGCTCCTGCTTCCAAGCTTGTTTTAATCGGGAAGCTCCACCAAACACTGTCCACCATGGGGAACCATTATTACATTTGACACATCAGTGTCATAGTGTTCAGCATCACAGCAACCACGAGTTACTTCTGTAGAGCAATGCACAGACCAGTGCTATACCATCTAGAAGAATGTTTGACAAAAAAACCCCAGTATGAACCAGGCCTGAGGGCCGCAGATTAAAATCACGCACCTTGGGCTTGATAGCATAACTTTGGTTCCACTAGGCCAAAGTACATTTTTTTAAAAATTATTAGTTTCTGACAAATCAAAAAGAGCTGTGAACAAGAGACTTCTCCAGATTGCAACCGTGGCCTCTGGGCATGTGGCCCTGAGAGCCCAGCTGTCCACACCTGGTGCCACTTCTGCTTGAGGGCAGCTTGTGCAATCAGCTCCATTTGTGGTGCTCAGTGTCTGTGCTCACGTTCTCAGCTTCCCTGAATGGCTTCCTTTTTACCCTTTTCCCAGGAGTGAAGATGCATCCACATCCAAACAAGTTAATGAATTTCCCTCTTTGGTACCTATCCAAACATTCTGGCAGCCATGGGTGGACAATCTCGTGACACTGCCTTCGTGAAACTTGGCTGTCTCCCAGGGCAGTACTGTGACGACCTGGGAAGTTATTTTAAAATCATTTGTATTTTGTTCAACTTCATGGTTTAGGAAGCCCTGAATACAGGGTGGACAAGTTCTCCTCCAAGCAGTCACTGGTAAAAGTAAATAAGACAGATAAAAATGTAACAGGGAAATAAAAACACGAGGCCTGCTAGTCACCTCCGGAAGCTTTAAGCCTTGTAATAGGTATTTTCACCGCTTCCCTTTCACTTTCTCATGTGACCACAAGTCCAGTGCAAAGAATAAATAAATAAATGTTCCAAAGATTGTACTTAGTTTTTTTAAAGTATTTGCTTTATTTTATACACATGATGTAGGAGCTTATCTCCTTACCACTTCACGCCATCACTTGTTTGTCGGTTTGCTGTGCTGTGGTGGTGTCTTGTGTGTTGCTATAGCACTGGAAGCTATGCAAGTGGTTTCTCAAATGCCAACAGGGTTAAATAAGGTGTATCAGGGTTTAGCAGAGCTTTCAGATTGAGATAGACTGGGAAGAAGAACCTGGCAATCTACTTCTGAAAAAACTGGCCCGTGAAACTCATAGGGATGGGAGCACATCATTTTACACAGTGCCAGAAGATGGAGCTGCTTATGCCCGAAGCACTCGAAGTAGAATAACTAGGGAAGAATGACCTCCTCAGGGCAGAACTGGCCTTAAAGGATGTGGGTGGAGTAAAGCTCTCAGGACCTTCATTTGCTGATGTGGCTCAAACCAAGAAGCAACAACTATAAACATCCATTACTAATCAGATTCTAGGATGTAGAAAGATAGGCAATCCTCTCTCATGCAATTTATAGCCTTGGAAACCTTGGAAATCGGAGGGTCGTTTATGAGCTGATTCTGACTTGACGGCAATGAGTAATGAGTGAGTGCTCCATGGGGATTACGACAGTGCCTAGGACTTTCTGCAGGTCGATCGCCAGGTAAGTAAAGATGGCCTTGAACCTACAACCTTTCTGTTAGCATTCAAATGTTTCACTGTCTATGCCTTAAGTCCTGTATTAAAAACCATAGCTGTAATAAAACAACAACAAAAAGCCCCATAGCTGTCTAGTCCTTTCCAACTCATAAACTGGGTTGAGAGAAGTAGCCTGCTCATCTCTCCCATCGAGTAGTTGATGGTTTCTCACCACTGACTCTTTAGTTAGTGACACAGCATGCAGCAAGCACATTGTGACATTCGTTGTTGTTAAATACTGTCCAGTAAGAACCAGCTCACAGCTGACCTTCCAGTGGACTGTCAGAGGCTGTGAAAATCATAGGATCAGACTGCCCATATTTCTCTCTTGGTGTAAATGGGGGACTCGAACCATGTGTCTTCAGGTTGGCAGTACAACTCCTTACTACTGTGCCACTTGTTGTTCCCGAGCACCATTGAGTCGACCAGGACTCATAATGACCCTATGAACAATGGCTGCGCTATCCTGAGTCAACCTCACCATCTCCAACACACCTGACCCCACTGCCAAAGTCACAGTGTCAATTCATCCCATCCAGGGTTTTCCTCTCCTGCTCTGACCTATTACCCTTCCAAGCATGATGTCCTTCTCCAAGAACTAGTCCCTCCTGATAACGTACTCAAAGCACGTGAGACAGAGCCTCAAGATTCCTGCCTCCAAGGAGCAGACTGGTTTCACCCTCTCTAGGATAGACCTGTTTGTTCTCTTGGCAGTCCATGGTATGTTCAACACTCTTCTCTAGCACCACAACTCAAAAGGCACTGACATTTCTTCTGTCCCTCATTGTCATCGTCCAGCTCTCAAATGCATAGCAAGCAACTGAGAAGCCCATGGTTGGGCCACTTGAGCTCCTTAAATTCCTTCTCTCCATGTGTTATAATGAAGCAATTTTGAACACCTCAGAGGCCACCACAACGAAAACCCTCTTCTAGGAAGAAAAAAATCAGCCCAGCCTGTGCTGAGATAAAGAGGTGCAGGGGTTGGGTGCGTGGCTGCTAACCCAGTGGTCAGTGATTTAATCTCACCAGCTGCTCAGCAGGAGAAAAGGCCTGGCAACGTGCGGTCAAGAAAACATCAGCCTAGGAGTTCTTACGAGGGACGGTCTCCTCCGTCCTACAGGGTCACTGGGAATTGGAATCCACTAGACGGGATCCAAGAGGTCATGATGATGCGACTGGACACTGCAAGGTTCAGATCTGCTGTTCACAGTGTTGCTGTGAGTTGCAGTCCACTTGACTACGACACCTCACAACAACAACAGATGGAAATGGATTGTTTTGTTTTGAGGGCTGAGGACTGAGAAAGACACTTCGAAAATACAAGTTTCTTGATAGAGACCTAACACTAACACTAACGTATGAATCACTTACAGCATGTATATGAGTCACATATAGGTTCCTCCTGTAAAGACTGACACCATAAGGAATCTACCTGCAGTTGCTAGGAGTCGGAAGCCAGGAGCCTACAGCGGACAGGTAGACACAGGTACCCAGAAAGATCAATTCAGAGGAGACATGTCTGCTTTCCCAGGCCTTCTCCCCTCTCCCATCCAAATGTGTTCAGTCCAAGCAATGTTCTTCAGATAACAAACCATCTAGGCTGCCCTCCACTCCATACACTTGGATTATTAATATTTTCCATGCCTCCGAAGTTCCACTCTCCTTTGCTGACCCCGTTTTTCCCAGCAAATGAGAAAAGCAATCGAGGCCTTGCATACAGGCGGACGGAATTAGGAAACAAATGAACTAAATTATGTGTTCACACCTGGGCAGCTTTGGAGAGCATTGTTCGGGGAAACAGATGTTAAAAGTATTTTGATCAACGGGGGCATTTATAATGGAAAGGCAGTAAGATGCTCTTGGAGCCAGCTAGGAGGAGTATGTTCCATCAGCCGGAGCAACAATGGTCCTGTTAGTTAAAAAACCACCGGAGAGACGCTGAAGGGTGCATGGTGGCTGGTCCCTGGGAGCACATTCAAAGACCTGCGTGGTGGTGGCTGAGTTAAAAGGGGTAGATTTCATCTCTATGGAATAAGCAGATAGGCCAAGGAGGGCTAGAACAAGCTAACAAGAAACTCCCCTCTGACCTCTTGGAACTATACATGTGTTCATTAGTTCAAGCCACAGTGATACCAGACGAACTGTGACATCCCATCAACAGTGGGTGCCTGGACAACGGCTGCTGAGACATGGGGCAAATCACAGATGGAGAATGGACATTGCCATTGAGTCCCAGCTTCCGGGCTACTTACGTCGGTGTCAGGTCCCTTATCCGCACCCGGACAAGAAAAAGTAACAAACTCATGGCACCGCTTGTGAACCACAAAACAGCAAACTGTGGGAGAGAAAGGAAAACCAGCATTAGAACAGTGGAGGTCGAATACACAGGCTCTGTTTCTCAAGCAGGGTGGCTGGCCCTGAGATGTCAATTTCATTTCATGACAGAATCTTACAAACAACAATCATAAAGCATTTCATTCAGGACTCGGCAACATTTGGTATCAACTGGACGCAAGGATAACAGAATCACATGATGTGGGTGCTGACGGGGACCAAGGGGCTCTGGAGAGGAAAGGAAGCAAGGCTGACAATCAAAAGGAACCCCCACCCATGATCCCATCCCCAACTGTTGTAGATGTTGTTATGTGCCATCGAGTTGCTTGCGACTCATAGCGACCCTACGTACAACAGCCCTAAACTCTGGTCTGTCCTGTGCCAATCGCACTGTCTCCAACACACCCATCTTGATTACCCCAGTCAATGAATCAATCCACCTCATAGAGGGACTACCTCTCTGGAATAAGAATGAAGGGTTCTCTGCAGTGACCAAAACAGCAGTGCCGATCATGCAGCAGATAATACCTTGGCTGGAAGCTGACCCAGGCCAGGTCTAACATATAGTGACCCCACAGGACATAACAGAACCATAATCTTTCCCAGGCCATAATCTTTGTAGAAGCTGGCTGTCGCATCTTTCTCCCATGGAGGAACTGGCAGCTTCTAATCTCTTAACTTTTGGTTAGCAGTCTGTGCTTTAAGCACTGCGCCATCAGTGCTCCTCAAAATAAAATAAAATAAAATAAAATAAAAAAGATATATAAGAAATAAAAGCAGTTGTTGATTATGAATCATTTACAAAGCATTTATTACCATCAAGTCAATACCAAGAATCCTCTATCTGAATTCCACGGTGGTAAATCTTTATTGGAGGAGATTGCCCATCCTTCACGCATGAAGCAGCTAGTGGATGTGAACTGTTGACAGGACATGTACTATGCAACAAGGGTACCATATATAATATATACTCATTGCTGTCAAATCGGAACCAACTCATAGCTGACTCTCCCGTGGGTTTTCAGAGGCTGTAAATCACACAGGAGAATGCCTATCTCTCTCCTTGAAGCAGCTGATGGATTCCAATCACCAGTGCCTGGATTGGCAGCACAACACCCTACCCACAAGGCCTCCAGAACTCCCGAATTCCTAACTTAAGGAACTCGGAACACAGAAAGAGCCAACAGGTGCCTAAAACAAAAAAAGTTGGGAAACAAACTAATCCCTTCTTTTAATCTGTGGTTCCTGCTACAAACGCTGATCCCAGTTGGAAGGAGGCCACAAAAATGGAACAAAATCCCCAACTCAGCAAACAGCTCCCAATCTCAACATGGTTCAGTGGATTATCCTGAAGCTGGTCAACAAAAGGACAGTTACCTCTAGAAATTAATAAGGAACACCCTGAGAGACTTCTATGTGGGGGCTGCAAGGACAATTAATGACCTATTCTACCTTTGCAGCGTAAAGTCTAGTTGTGAAAAGACAATGAGGAAGACATGTTCCAAAGGGCATAACTGTTGTTTGCTGAAAACAACAGAGTGCCCGAACAACATAGCCTTAGAAACGCCGGGGAAGTCTTGACTGCCTTCTGCCCATGTTCTCTGCCATATTCAAGTTCATTGTTGCAGTGTTAATCTACTTCCTTGATGATCTTCATCTCTTTCTCCAATCCTCTACCTTTCCCAGCATGATGTCTTTTTCTAAGAACTAATTCCTGCCAACATGCCCGAAGGAAGTGAGACAGGTTTCACTTCTGGGAATATACCCTAAAAAACCATAACCATCACCCAAGCAGATATATGCACACCCATGTTTGTCATGGCTTTGTTCACAATTGCAAAGAGTTGGAAACAACCCAAGTGCCCATGAACAAACGAATGGATAGAGAAGCTGTGGTATATTCACACAATGGAACACTACCCTGCCATTGAAAAAAATGGAACTCATGAAAGATTATTCAAAATGGGTGACCCTGGAGGACATTATGCTGAATGAAATATCTCGGTCACCAAAGGACAAATACTGTATAGTGCCACTCTTGTAGAAAGGGACTGGCAACACATCTTTTGATTTCTTGTATACTGCTACCATGGGTGTTTTACAATAGGTAATTCCCATGAAGACACCCTACACACATGATGAAAATAAAGCTGATGAAAGAGAGAATGACAGGTTTGCTGAAAGCCAAGATCTCAAGAGGAGCTGAGTCAAGTACCATAATAATGGTCAGAGAACCCTGAACAACCAGCAAGAAATTTCTAGTAGTTCTTGGCAAGAATTACAAGCCACTCAGAGTCTTACGTTGTGTTTTATTACTTGTCTTTTTTTTTGTTTTTCCATGTAGTGCTGTAGGTGAAATTTTACAGTGCAACGTAGGTTTCCCATTCCATGGTTTGTCCCTAGGCTTCCATGACATCGATTACAGTCCCCTACAGTGTATGGGCGGCACTCTCCTCATCCCGTCTGTGCTACCGTTTTCATTCTGTGGGGTTTTCTACCTCTTTCGGCCTTCTCAACTTTGCTTTTGGGCAACTGTTATCCTTTGAATCTCACATAATTGATTGATTACTCTAAGGAGCATGTTCCTCTTGATTTATTGGGCCTTTGGTGTCACAGTGCATAAAGTGTTGGGCTGATAACTGAAATAGCAGTGGTTCAAATCCACCAGGTGCTCCATGGAAATACTTACAGCCTCAGAAGGCCAATGGGTGGCCACTCCAGACCTTGATGGCAGTGTGTTTGGTTCTGGTTTCCTCTATTCAGCTGAGAACGGATCTGGAATGGTTACCGTCTGAGGTATCTTAGGGCCATAGACTTGGAAGTTCTTCTGTCACTGAAAGCTTTTGAACAAGGTGAGGACCTGAACAACGGCTGTGCTTAGGAAAGGTGAGGCCGACAGGAAGGGTTTAATGGAATAAAGCTGGAGCCGTCAGGGCCAGTCTGAAGCCTCTTGCGTCATTCAGGTATGAAAGAAATTGCCCATCATTATTCAGCCCTGATGATGTCAAACAACATTCAGGCAGCTAAGAGATGGTAAGTAACAGAGCCCAGAGCCCTTTCCGTAAAGGCGCTAATGGGACCGACAACTAACCATAGATACCATTTTTGAGCATCTTATTATAAGGTAGACACCCCACTAGGTCCTCTTCTCTGCATTATCTAACTGATTCTTTTGTCAAGACAACTTAACACGCACTAGTTAATCTGTGAGTGGGAAGACATGGTACAGACTTCCCTACGCACCAGACTAAGCAGAAGGTCAAGGACTGCAATCTTCAATACAGATTGCAGCTCAACATCAAGAAAACAAAGATTCTCAGCACTAGGCTGACTGGCAGCATCATGATAGATGGCGAAGAGACTGAGAGTGTGAATAGCTTCAGCTTGCTTGGCTCCACAATCAAGCTTCCTGGCTTCTTGGAACCAGAAGCCAGGAAATCAAAAGATGAATTGCATTGGGAAAATCTGCTGTCAGGAACCTCTCAAAAGTACTGAAGAGCAACAATGTCAGTTTAGACACTAAGGTGTGCCCGATTCAGGCCATGGTCTCCACAGTTACTTGTGTTGCATCAGAGAGCTGGACAATGACTAGGGGTGATATAAGAATTGATGCCTTTGAGCTGTGGTGCTGAAGAAGAGTATTGAATATACCATGGAATGCTAGGAAAATGAACAGGTTTGTCCTGGAGAGGATGAGACCAGGCTTCTGCTTGGAGGCGAGAATTTTGAAGCTCTGACATACTCTAGGCTTGTTGCAAGGAGAAACCAGTACTTGGAGAGACACATCAGGCTTAGAAGGATACAGAGTGAGCACCAGAGAAGATGAGATGGATTGACTCAATGACTGCAGTAATGGGGGTTAGGTTTGTCAGAGACAATACGGTTGGCTCAAGACTGTTGTACATAGGGTTGCTATGAGTCGCAAGCAACTCGACAGCACATAACAACATCATGATGGAATAGAGTAAGGACGTCAGTGAAGAGACTCAGGTGGTGGATGAAGGATTTGCCTAAAAAGTCACACATTTACGAAGTTGTGGAGAACATATTCATAGTGAAGGTTTGTCTGCCTTCACACCTGCCTGCCACTGCGTCATGGCCATGGACAGACTACCAGGAGTAGAAAGATGTCAGGGCTGCTGTTAAGAACTTGCAGGTGAGCAACAGAAAGAAGGATTCACAACAAAGAGAGTGTTTGTGTATTTCGTTTTAGATATTCCTAACTACATCTCCACCTACAGGACAGTGGGGTTCAGTGGCAGTGTTCTTGCCTTCCATAAGACAGACCCAAGTTCAATATCCAGCTAATAATGCAACTCATCTGCGGCCACTACCCATCCATCAGCGGAGGTTTGTGTGTGTTGTTGCCATAATGTTGAACAGGTTTCAGAGGAGCTTCCACACTAATGTGAACTAGAAAGAAAAGCCTGGCAACCTACTTCCAAAAGATCACGCAATGAATGGCAATGGTCTGATGGGACTTGACCATCAACATGGTGTAGGGCCAGCTGCAGTTGATTCCACTGTGCATGGGATGGCCATGAGGCTGTCTGTCTGAACAACAGTTAACAGCAACGTACTTATGCCTCAGTTCAGCTTATCTGTCTAGTGAGCTTAGAGGATGAAGATGGGACTATGTCAGGTTAGAAGATAGAGAAAACAGAATCAGATGATTGTTTTAAATAGTGTTCCATTCGGGCTGTCATAATAAGGTGCTCAGTAAAGACACACACACACACACACACACACACACACACTCTCCTTTTTTTTTTTTTTTAAAGGAAGCCGTTTTGGCATCACTCAGACTCAGGTATATGAGGAACCACCCACAGGGAGGTGCTAATTGAAGATCTCTTCAAGTGAACGTCCTTAAGACATAAGATGCCTGGAGCGAGGGCTTCTCCTGGGTTTCCCTCCACGCCTGCCCACTGTGCACGGGTGTGGAGGCAGGAAGACAGGAGGAGAAGCCGCAGAGCAAAGAGCCTGCTGGCAGCTGGGGCCCGAGACCCTGCGAAAGACAGCGCCCGGGCTCCTCCAAGCCCTTCGAGGAGTACCCTTTCCACTGGATTTCTGCTAAAAGCATCCTGATTACAAACCTCTCTAAGGACAGATAATAGAAGCAGCCCTGAGATGGCACCAATTAATCAGCTCTGTCTGCTCTCCCCAGGTACAAAGTCATCTTCCAGCCACTGGAATTAGAAAGATAAACTGCTGAGGGAGACGCAGGAGAATTATTTCCTCATCATAGTGGGGTTTTGGTTTCTTTTATGGATATGGGGCTTTGAAAGGGAAACAGCGTTCTGAATCCCTACTTAATCTGAACAGTCAAGTGGTTTTGTTGTGGGTGTTTGGTGGTTGGTTTTCTGGTTGCTGATTTTTGTTTTCCTTTTTTTTTGAAATCTCAGCATTCTGGTGAACACTGTTTTAAAAGGCCCATGTTTGTCAAATCCTTTTAAAAGGATAGTTTGTCTCTCGCATCTGTGCTTTGTGTTCTCATTTATACCTCACTGCAATTACATGCCTACGATGGAAAGTCTTTGTATTGTTCATCTCAAAATATCTCTTGGCGAGCTCTGGTGGCCTAGTGGCAAGAAGCTGCACTGCAATCCTAGAAGTACACGGTTCGAATCCACCAGATGCTCTGCTGGAGAAGGAGGGACAATCTCCTCCTGTACCAGTCAGATCTGATTTGACGGTACACACACACAAAATAATAAAAATAAAATTAAAAAAATTTTAAAAAGAAAAATATCTCTTATGCCACATCTTACCCCGAGGAAAAGCAGGGCCTCACCACACAGTTTAATCTGCAGGAGCAGTGCATGATCCGATTCATGGCTTTCATTCCTGGGAGTCCCAGATGAACCGTGCGTGCGCCACAAAGTTTCCAATGACTGGTTTTCCAGAAATAGGTTGCCAGGTCTTTCTTCCAAGGTGTCTCTGGGAGGACTGGAATCTCCCTTGCAAGTTATCACCCAAACATGCTTAACTTGTTCACTGCATGGAGAAACCTCATCCACCCTAAAATGCCCTCCTTCCACCTGCCTCACCAGCCCCCACCCCAAGCTCACACGAAAGTCTCCTTTCTAAAGTGACTGGACTCACTCAATGGACATTAGAGACATTCTAGAGAACTAGAGGGGTCTCTGATGACAGTCTGTAGAGTGTTGCACTGCTGACCTCTCTCTCTGGTGGTTTAAATCCACCATCAGCTTTGCAGGTAGAAAATGGGTGGTCTCCTCTCATGCAATTTACAGCCTCAGAAACCCAACAGAAGGCCAATAATGACATGAGTTTGAGTCAGTGGCCATGAGTTAAATTCACAGATAGGAGGAACCCTGTGGACATGCTCAGAGGTTCTAAACTTCAGAACAGGTGAGTGAGTCCAAAGGCTGAAGGAACAGACTGCAGCTATGCCTTGGTGACTCTCTTTTAAAGGAGGGAAAGCTTGTATCTCCCATCTTAAGCTCAAAGGGGAGAGGGGCTCAGGAGTCGGCTGGCCCTCCAGCTGGAAATGGCATTCCGCTGGACAAGGCTGCTCCAGAAACCAGGCAATGGTCAGAGAGTCCAAAATCCCTGATCAACTGATCCTGCCCCTCGACTTTAAATGCAAACTAAACTGGGTAGTGCGTCTTCTCAAGACAACAGAATGCAAGCATTTGAGAAGCCATGCGTGTGCAGCAAGATACAAAGAGGAGGGATTCAAGGAACCAAGAGGACGCCCTGCACTTCCCTGGAGATCTACAGCACAAAGTCTTCTCAGGTGGAAAATCAGAGGACGCTTCCTCCTTGTCCCCTTTCTCTTTGGGATTCTGAAGGTCTTCGTCCCACCACACAGCTGGTCAAGGAAACTGAGAATGAAGGGAGACAAGACGGGTGCCTGCCTCCCAGCAAGGAGCCCTGGGGGAGCAGTGGTCAGGCACTTAGCTGCTAACCGAAAGGCCCTCCAGTAAAGCCACCAGAAGCTCTGCTGGAGGAAGATGTGGCCCCTGCTTCGGGAAAGGCTGACAGCTTCAGTCACCTCACGGGGAGGGTCCACGCTGTCTTACAGGGTCATGAGGAGTCAGCAGCATGACTCCGTGGCAGCAGGCTGGTCTGATACGGTTTATCCCATCGCAGATTTTCCGTAAATATATGCTTGATGTTGGTAGGCAGGAAGGCCAAAGATGGTGTAACTCAACTGGAAGAAGGAGAGGTCTACTCGGTGGCCAATCTCCTGCTGCTGCCTGGTGTGTCTGGAGATGGGCCTCCGGGCCTCGCATCTGGGTGTCAATAAGCATCAGTGGCCAGTGAAGACTCACTGGGAGATGAGGCCTCCACAGGACAGAGAAGCTCGGGGACAGCCCTGAGCCAAAGGGGCGTGTGGAAGTGTGAGCTACCCTGCAGCTGAAAGTCACAGAGCACATTGCCATTCAATTGTTTTCTAAGCATAAAAGCACTTTCCCCTAATCCTCTATGTGACAGGCATACGGTGCCCAATGGTCACAGAGGACGAAATGCACACATCATGTGACGCAGATGGCTCGGGTGGTGCAGAGCACAGGCGTGGCCACGTACCTCCTCATGGTACAATGAGAATGCTTTCAGATGAGCAAGCCGGTCAGTCTACGAGCCCTCATCACCCGCTCATCTCACTAACCAAGCGATGGAACTTAAGTAACCTTTATCCAACTGTCTGTCAAAAGGAGGGAGAGAACAATTTAACAGCAGTATATTATAGGGTACTATGATTGTCATAAGAGTCCGAAATAAAGGTTGCAGAATGAAGAAGTACACTCGGGGTGGGGTTGTGTGGGGGCGGTGCAGGGGGATTGTATACAAGTGAAGGAATTTTTCTTTTACTTTTCAAAGAGAAGAGCGAAATGGGGGTGGGGGGTGGGGGTGGGCGGGGTGAAAAATGAATGAATGGAAATCCAAAATCTCTGTAAATGTTTATTAAACATCATCATCATCATCATCATAATAATAATAAAGAACATTTCAGAGACAGGGCAAAGATGGTCTCCTATGGCTCTTCTCTGGGTGGTGCAAATGGTTAAGGCACACAGCTCCTAACCCAGAGGTTGGCAGTTTCAGTCCACCCAGAAGAAAATCCTGCTGAGCTGTGTCTGAAAGTCCTAAGAAGCACAGGTCCACCCAAGACACGCAGAACCGCCAGCAGCTGCAACGGGCTCGAGGGCAACTGGTTCTATTTTTTAAATCCCTAAAACTTACTGTCTTTGAATCAGAACCTACTCATAGCTGACCCTTCGGCAGGTTTTCAGAGACTGTAGATCCCATGGGAAGAGACTGCTCGTCTTTCTCTCACAGAGTAGCTGGTAGACTCGAACTGCCTGCCTTTGAGTTGGCAGTGCAATTCCTTAACCTCTATGCCACCAGAGCTCTCTTGGTTTATATTTGGCTCAAGAATTAATAAACTTTTTAAAATAGGTGAGTTATAAAGTTGCCATGTGGGTGTTAACAGGATTTTCAATCCTGCTCTCCAACAACAATAAAAGAATTTTAAAACTCCAAAACAAAACAAAAATAATCCAGAGTATTGAAGAGCCACGATGTTAGTCTGGAGACTAAGGTGCGCCTGATCCAGAACATGGGTCTTGGCAATTACGTGCTATGCATCAGAGAGCTGGACAATGACTAGAGAGGCTAGAAGGAGAATTGGTGCCTTTGATCTGTGGTGTTGGAGAAGAGTATTGACTATACCACGGACTGCTAGGAGAACAAACTATTCATCTTGGAGAGGGTGAAGCCAGGCTGCTCCTTGGAGACAAGGATTCTGAAGCTTTGTCTGACATACTTTGGACATGTTGCAAGGAGGGACAGGTCCTTGGAGAGGGACGTTATGCTTGGGAGGGTGGAGGGACAGCATAGGAGAGGAAGACCCTCAATGAGATGGATTGACTCAGTGACTAGAATAAGTGGGGGGGAGGTGTTGGAGACAGTAAGGTTGGCTCAGGATAGAGCAGAGTTCAGAGCTTTGTACACAGGGTCATTATGAGTTGCAAGCGGCTTGACGGCACATAACAACAACTGTCACGTTTGCTGAGGAGCACCGACTTCATCTTCCTTGGATCCCCAGTCTGCACTCCTAAGTACCAGCAGTCAGGAGATCAGCAGACGTACTGCACTTAGAAAGTCTCCAGTCAGGGCCCTCTCCAAATCATTGAGGAGATATGATGTTAGTTTGAGGACCAAGGTGCACCTGATTCAGGTGATGGTCTTTTCAATCACTTGCTACGCATCTGAGAGCTGGACAATGAATAAGGAGGACAGAGGAAGAATTGATGTGTTTGAACTGTGGTGGTGATGAGTACTGAATATCCCAAGGACTGCCAAAAGAACAGCTATGTCCTAGAGAAGGTGCATCCAGTGTGCTCCTTGGAGGCAAGGATGGTGAGGCTTCGTCTTATATACTTTGGATGTTGCTAGGAGAGGCTATTCCTTGAAGAGGGACATAATGCTCGGAAAGAATGGGCAGAAGAGCAGAAGAGCCTGAACCAGATGGATGAACACAGGGACTGCAGCAACGTGCCTAAGATTGCGAAGGCGGCATAGGAGAGAAGGGGGCTCACATCTCCGTGGCACCTAACAACACAACACAACACAACACTGTGAAGCTGATTCCGACTCGTGGAGACTTCTCACCAGGTTTTCGAATTTATAAATCTTTACAAGTAAGAGAGACGGCTTCACCCTTCTCCCTCAGAACTGCCGGTGAGTTCAAAAACCTAACCTTTTATTTGGCAACTCAACACGTTTCTTCATATGCCACTGTTGTTGTGTGCCATAGAACTGACCCCACAGCTGACCCTTCAGCAGGTTGTTAGAGGCAGTAAATCATACAGGAGTAGACTGCCCATCCTTCTCCTGTGGAGCAGCTGGTGGATTCGAACTGTGTGCCTTCAGGATTGCAGCATGGTTTCTAACCACCAGGCCATCAGAGCTCCCTAGTATGCCATTGTTGTTGGTGGTGGTGTTGTGTGCTGTCGAGTCAGAACTGATCCACAGCTGACCCACCAGTGAGTTTTCAAAGGCAGTAAATCACACAGGAGGAGACTGCCCATCCTCCCATGGAGCAGCTTGTAGATTAGAACAAGCGAGCCTTTGAGATTGAAGCGCAGCTTCTTACCACTAGGCCGCCAGAGCTCTCTGAGTATGTCACTACTATCCATTAATTTTAAAGGATCAAAAGGGTAGACTGAAAGGCAAATAAAACTCAGTGTGAGAGAAACGAACATCCCTTCTAATGCTGCTTCGCACTAGGAGTTTGATAAGAACTAATTTAACTACCAAGTGTCTTGGTCCATTAGACACGTGGGGGGCCCAAGAGTGTTTTGTTTGTCTGTTAAAGGCAGTCATCATGCAGATGGGTGACTCCTGTTGTGGGCCATGTTTCCTAATGTGATCACGGCCAAAGGGCAAGTCAAAGATACTCATCATCCTCTCATACATACCGGCCATACAGAGAACTGTTTGCCAATGCTACAGATGAATACATTTTCTTCCTTAAGAACACACCAGTCAGTCAGTCAGTCAGTCAGTCAGTCAGTCAGTCAGTCTGTCTGTCTGTCTGTCTGTCTCTCTCTCTCTCTCTCTTAAACACACACGCACGGTCATGGCTCTGACCTGAAAGAAAAACGTGAGTTAAAAGTAATTAATCAGAGAGCTCTGGTGGCCTAGTTGCAAGAAGCTGCACTGCAATCCCAAAGGCACACAGTTCAAATCTACCAGATAATCTGCTGGTGAAGGAGGGGCACTCTCCTGTGCCAGTTGGATCAGATTCAACGGTACACAACAAGAAAAGGAAAATAATAATAACAGTAACTACTCAATCTGTAGCAACACTGAAATGAGTATCAAACACAGGGAAAGTTACGAATTAAATTTTGACTCCTCCAAAAGATGTTGAAATCATAACCCCTATACCTGAGGATACTATCCTATTGGAAAAAGTAATTTTCTTTATTAATTTCACTCGGTCATAAGGGTAGTTAAGGGTAGGTTCTAATCTAACCACTTTTGATTTGAACAAAACACAGTTTACACACACACACACACACACACACACACACACACACACGAAGGAAAACAGACGAGAAGTGATGAGGTAGAGATCCAGCCGAGATTCTGACGTGGACTTGCTGCCTCTGGACGAAAATAGATCTCTGTTTACGAAAGCCACCCCCTTGTGGTACTTCTGCTACGGCAGCCCTAGGACTCTAAGCCAGGCAGCCACAGGAAGTAAGAACTATAACATCACAGGCCTGCTCTTGGCAATTTCTTGTGGCTACTTGGGTTCAGTGGAGTTAGCTATTGACCCTGAGAGGAAATTTGCTTCTGTCCCATGAATTTCTAAATAAAATCAATGCAAGGATCCAGAATGGAGATGGGGGAAAATTTAGTCTGAGGAGCAGAAGGCTTTTATGACCGCGGAGGTTTCTATACATGCTCTTCCGTTTCTCTCACTCACGTGCACAATAAATGTCAATAATGACAGTGAAATGAGGACCTGCAGACTACAGACCTCCGCCCACACCATTCAACTTGTCATTCAATCCATATGGAAAATGAGAGTGCCCATATTTACACTTGACATCAATGGCCATGCTCATTGAGGTAAAAAAAACAACAACAACCCAACAACCATCTGTATGTACCTTTATGAAGCATTTTTCATTTATACTGAGAAAATTTTTTCCTTCCCTTTCAGCATGAAGTCAGTACCATTTTAAATTCAGGTCACAGACAAGTAAAACAGAAAGTATCCATTTAAAGGAAAATCCCCTATTATCCAAAATTAATGGGGGAAAGCCATTATGTCATAAATCCTGAAATGGAGAAAGAACTTAGTAAATTTATATGTAGACTTTGTTTAGAACGGAAGCCTGCCTGGTGGCTGAGCCGAGTCCCCACTTTTAAAATGCATAAATGGCTGCATCATGTGAGATGGCTTTAATTAAATTTTGCTTAGCTGGAAGGGATTAATGAAAGGTAACGTCACATCAAAATACAATGAAGTGGAAATCTCTAAAGCAAGTGAGACACTTTCAGCTTTGCCGAGAAAGCAATGAAAACTTGAGCTTATATTATATTTGCATATTAAAAGAAAATTATTGGTTTCGGATTTATTACAATGAAAACAGTCTTCTCCTGGGATACACGTTAAAGTTGTATGAAAACAAATCAAATCAATGTGCTTTACCACATATTAGAAGGAATGCCATCCTCCAGATCACACCCTGGTTCTGCTGCTGAGCACCTATGCCCACATGGCCTACGAATCTTCTCCAAACCCCCGTAGTACTCCTGTTTCTGAGCCAATACCCCAATCTCTGGGAGGATTCTCATTCCCCAATCCTTCTTTCTCCAATGTCATGAAATCCTACTGATTCATTGTCATATTTTTAATTCCTCTCTGGGTGGATCTGAAAGAGGCTGAGAGAGTACATGTGGGCTGTGATGGAAGGGGGCATAAAGGTGGTCATTAGGTCACAGACTTGGGTAACTCTACCAATGACGTTTCTAACTTGCAACAAGAGGCGAGTTTTAAGAAGCAGCTGGCAGCACAGAAGGCAAAGGAGACAGGTGCACAGAACTGAGATCTTGAGATGGTCTGGCTGGGTCTTTCCGTCCCTGAAATCTGGGTCCAGGTTTCTGCCACTGGAACCATGGAACGTTATTTTAAAAGATTCATTTTCTTCATATACATGCAGGTATCATTTAATACCCCAAATCATAAAATGCATGCTTCTTTACTTCTTTTTGGAAGCAGGAGTGGCATCCACTCCCTAAACCACAGGCCTCCGGAAACTCTATGAACTTTGATAAATGTGGATAGTTGTAGAGGGGCTTCAGGCCTTTTGTTCATTGGGTTGCTATGAGTTGTGCTTGACTTGAAGGCAATCAACAATGACAACAACAACTTTATTGCTTATGCCAGTTTAGGTTGAGGGTTTTTTTTTTGGGGGGGGGGCAAAGGAGAGAATCTTAAATGATAACTGAAACACTGCCACATTGTGGGAAGTCTGGAACAAGCTAGACTGGAGTCTGAGAGACAGTGGCAAGGAGTTCAAGGAGGTCAGACTTCAAGAACTGGAACTTCTTTCCTTCTCGGTCTAAAACTTTCTGACTGCAGTGAACAGATGAATGGAGGTAAGTAGTAAAAAGCTGCCTTACTCCAGTGTAACTTGTGTCTGAATGGAGATAAGAAGTAAAAAGCTTCCTTACTCCAGTGTAACTTTTGTCTGCAGATGGATGAAGGCAGATGCCACTTTAAGACCATTCTGAATCTGCTGAGAATGGCAGAGGCTGATGAAGCTGCAGGTCAAGAGTTCTGGAACGATGGAAAGTAGTAAAAAAGAGAGGATTCTCCCATCAAATCTCATTTTCCTAAAGAACAGAATCTTCTAGACAGAACTTCAAGCTTTCAACTTAATTCAGACTAACCCCTGGCATAAGAATTCAGAAGGGATCCACTACTTCTTACCACAAAAAACCAAACCTACTGTCAACTCAATTTCAACTCATAGGGACCCTCCATGGGGTTTCTGGGGCTGTAAATATTTCTAGGAGAAGACCACCCCTCCTTCTCCCATGGATCAGTGGGTGGATATGAACTGCTGACCCAATCTAGGTTAGCAGCACAACTCATAATGCCCTTGGAGACCACCGCTTCCCCTGTTCTTATTTATGTTTGTTTTGGTTGGGTTTGTTGTGGAATTCTCTCCCCCATTTTTTTACAAGGATCTAAAAGTACTCCACATGTATTTAAGTGGCACAAGAAATAGTCTGGAGACTCCAATATAACTCTTTGAGAGTTCTTCTTTCTTCAGGGTTCCTTTGAGGTAAGCTGAGGTATAATTTCTTAGTTTAATTCTCAGTTACTGCCCTCCAGTGGGACTCACCAAGCCTAGTCTCGCCGTCTACTTTCAAAATCTCAACCACTGCAAACTTCTACAGCACAACTCCACCGTGACACATCTGGGGTTTCCAGGGGTGGGAAGCAATTCCATAGCAACAGGTTTTTTTTAAATAACAAAAGAGGGAATTTATTAGAACACAAACATACTTGCAGGAAATCCAACAGCCGCAGTGGGACAATCGCAAGAAGCCGGCCTTTCTGAAGGCCAAAATGGCCTATAATCACACAATGCTACTTGATGGGTTTCCACATGCTCTGGAGGAGACTATCCTAGAACATCTGCATCACCTAGCGCATACGGGACTAGAGTGTGGGTTCATTTTGCCCTGCTTTTTGGTCCTTGTAGAGCTTGATGCTTGCCTCAAACTTGTCAAGAACATGCTGGCAGACATTCAGGAGTTCGTTCAGGCCTCTCTGGAGTGGCTCCACGGCTGGAAGGCTGCCGCGGGTCTGAATGCGCAAGTTAATCTTGCTCTCTGAAGGATGGGTCGTCGTGTAACCACAAAACTCGATCTCTGGGTTCTTCATGATCATGTACCGAAGAGAATTTCCTAGGGTATGGTCTTCTTCGTGCAATACAAAGGTCACACAGTGTCTATCTGTTCCCGCTGCCTGGACCATTTCCAGGGCAGTCTTCCTCTCGCCTTCCGCCATTGAGGTCTTCAATCCATGTATTTTTCTCTCCAGCTCCTGGTCCTCTTCCATCGCGACGGTCGGTTCCGGGATCCTCAGCTGCTGCGAGCGGACCGGAGGCTCTGCACCATATCGCGAAACGTGCAAGCGAAGCAGGAAGGAAGAACGACCGACGGAAGGAGCTGGTGCTCGGGAGGAGCCACCCCGCAGAGCCGGAGGGGCGGGAAGGTGGGGCTGGGAAGGGAAGGCCTGTTCCCTTGGCCCGAGACAGGCCTGCGGGTCCAGCCCAGCCTTGGGCACCTTCTTCCAGGTGCAGGCGAAGGGGGCGGGGCCTTACCTGCCGCCCCCTAATCACCTTTCTTCTTAGGGGCCTGCCGCTTTCGCCCTGCTGCTAGGTCCGCGGGGTACAGTGTTGCTCCCTGGCCTTCCTGGGTACCCCATAGAAACTTCTTTCCTGCGCCAACTGTTCTCGCCTCCCTCCAGATCCCCCTGTGTTTCCCTCCCTTCGCCAGCTGTTCCGTTCACTTCTTGGAGGCTCCAGCGCCTGTCTTCTGCAAGGAAATCAGGCAAGCAGTGGGGGCAGCCCAAACGTGGTGGGGGAGGGAGGTTTTTTTAAGGAAGTAGGAATGAAAGAAACAGAGGCAGTGGACAGGAAGCCTCTAGCTTGGTTAGACAGTGGTCAGCAAATTCTTCTTGAGCTTGGATATAAAGTCACATAGTGCTGAATCCTGGAGCTCGTTTGGAACTGATTCACAAATAGGTAATTTCAAGAAAAAGCAGCAAGTGTATGTTGTAAGAACCCAGCAAAACCAAAACTAACATCAATTCCACTGCCATCAAGTCAACTGTAACTGGTGATGACTCTAAAAAAGGAATAGAAGAGCCTTGCCCTGTAGGGTTCTAGGGCTGGGAGCTTCACGGGCGCAGACTGTGTCAACTTTCCCCCATAGAGCTGCTGATGGGTTTGAATCATCAACCTTTCAGTCAGCAGCCAAGCATTTAACCACAATGCCAGAAAAGCTAGTTCTTAACGCACCCAGTGAGTGTCAATCATTCATCCTGCTTCACGGTTCAGGGAAGACACTATGCAGAAACCTTGGCTGAATCCTGAGAAGAGGTCCAGGGACTCCTTTCCAGATGGAGCCTCCATCTAATGGTGCTCTGCAGTAGTGTCTGTGTAAAATTCGGCAAATACACACAGGTCACCTCACGCACACCAAACTATGCCTCTGATGAACAATCAAACATCGATTGAAAGGAACATAATACACAGCCAACAACAAAGTTCTGTGTCATTAAAGAAAAAAAAATCCTAGCTCGCAGGAGGTTAGCGGTACAACATTTCAGGGTCCAACTGTACAATCTTGGTTTAGGATTTAGTGATTTACCTATTTTCATTTTTTTTTAATTTTTATTTTATTATTTGTGTGTGTGAGTGTACCGTCAAATCAGATCTGACTGGTACAGGAGGAGATTGTCCCTCCTTCCCCGGCAGAGCATCTGGAGGATTTGAACCTTGCGCCTCTGGGATTGCAGTGCAGCTTCTTGCCACTAGGCCACCAGAGCTCACCAATTTACCTATTTTAAAAAATAAATAAATAAATGAACTTAATGACTTAACATTACAATGAATTCATTCCCCAGAATCTGTCAGTAAGTCAGGGGGCACGCCCCCTGCCCCCCCCCCCCCCCGCGGCCTGCTAACTGATAGGTGGGGGTGGTTGTTAGGCAGATGTGTCAAGTGGGAAGGAAGTGCGTCACTGCTGACCCTCTCATGGGCTTCTAGGCCAATAACCGCGCGGGAGGAGACTGCCCAGTGAAGGCTGCCATGACTGACGGCAGAGGCTTTGGTTGCTGAATTGGTGCGGAATTCAGGGGAAATGTATTTTTTTTATGGCATGTTCTGGCTTTGACTTAGAGTTCAGTCAATGTTGGAAGAAGGGTGGCAACTGCCACCGAATTGAAGGAAGGCCGTTAGAGGTGAGAAGACCTGCAAGACAGAACAGAAACCAAGCTGGGAAACGTGACTCCAGCAATCAGAAAGCCAGCACAGCGCAAGGGGTGATTTTGAATTCTTAAGAGATAAATACATGCAGAAATGCTCCATAAATAAAATGCTTTCATTTTCTCCTGATTACCTCGAGCTGATGGGACAAAGCCTGTTCCCATTATTATGTAAATTCTTACCCATGTACCATTTTCCTCTGCTTATCTTGGGGAACAATTCAAAAGAAGCCATAATACACTAATTACCTCTCTTTTATCAAGAATGCTGGGGACTAATAAAGCATCAGGGATGTGGAACACAACGTGATTAGCAAGCAAGGGGGTCAAGAGCTTCCAAAAAGGAAATTCAAAGGTACTCAAGGAATCCCAGGGCCCACTGGGAATAGTGGTGGACCACCAGGGGAAGACAAGGGCCCAGCCTAGCTCTTGTACAGATATGGAGCGTACACACAGAGCAACAGAGCCGCACAACTGAAAATTTAAATAATAATCAAGCAATCAGCTTACAAAAGAAAATACTGCATTTCCAAATGGCATGCTTAGAAATACAAGGCAAAGTCAAGTAAAAGAACAAAGATGATGAATACTGTTACTGGGACCTTTAAAACAAAAGGAAGGGGTGGGGGGAACACCAAAAGCAAAAGTGCTTTTTAACCTACAGTGATACAAAGTAATTTCTTTTAAAAACCTTCTATTTGACAATAAGTTTGACATGGAGCTACTGATTTGAGAGGTTGTTCTGCACAGTCTGAAAGGACATAGACCACGGTGGGAATGGAACCGACTGCTTCCGAGGCTGGTACATGAGACAATTTCACTTCATTTTGTTTCTTTCTGTTCATTCACATTTTCTTCGTTTTTTGCCAACTGTTTCTGCATTACTTAAGTAAATAAAGGAAAATTAAAAATGATGCTCGTAAGAATAGCCTACCTGCAAAATCAAAGCACGTTCTTAGTTGTCATCATAAAAAAAATTATACTGAGTCTCATACATATTTGAAGGAACGCTGGTGGCCTAGTGGTGAGAGGCTGCACTGACAACCCAAATGTATGTGGATCGAATCCACCAGCTGCTTTGTGGGAGAAGGATGAGCAATCTCCTCCCGTGTGATTAACGGCCTCTGAAAACCTGCAGGAGGGTCAGCTATGGGTCGGTTCTGACTCAATGGTATATCACAGCATAGATATTTAGAATTATTCTATTCTATCAAGCAACACAGTTCTGGGACTCACGTGGCCAAGTGCTCACTCATGGGTCTACACCAGAAAATACAACTCGGAAAGGCTCAAGGCCCATTATGTACACAAAGCAGAGCAAACCAGTAAGGGAAAAACTCCGACCTGTGACGACATCTGACTGCAGCCTGCTATAAAACGTCCACTCAGCAGACCCCCGAGCCCAGCGATTCCACACTGAGCAGTTAATCCACGGCAGTGCTCAGGGATGTGGGACAGAGAATCATAACAGTGTTAGGTCTCAGATTCAGAGACGAGAAAAGGATATGTTAGAGAAGTGGAGAGGAAGGCAGCTACAAAACAGAATGGGACCCGTTTCTAAGTGCACATGCACAGGTGGGCATCAAAATAGTAACAGTAATTACTGCTAGTGAGTGGAATGTGCTTATGTCAGAGTACAATTTTCAGAAAGTTAGCAAAGCCCTGTCAAATACAACATAAAGAGGTGGGAGAATTAGTCAAGTAACAAGTGAGGGAACCAGTTAAGGGGATAAGGCAAGTTCAGGCCATAGAGTTCACCAAGAAAGGTGTGTTCCAGCAGGTCTGCTGCTTCACCGAGGTAGCGGTTACCAGCAGGGGTCCTTACAGGTGCTAAAGAGAGCCTTCACCCTGCAGGATCCTACTACAGAAAGGTGGGCCACCACCGCTGCTCTCACCATCCTGGCTGGGCCTGAGCCCACTCTTGGAGCCACTGCGTCAGTCTGCCTTGTGGAGGCCCTGCTTCTTCTCCACAGACCCCGGATTTCATCAACCTCGATGCCCTTTTCTCCTGACTGCAAACTAGTGGTTCATGAGTCTCATAAATCCTGGCTTGTAAGGAGCACTCTGGCAAACAGGTACGAGCGGGTTTGTGTTTTCTGTTTCTTTTGGTGTAAAAAAACTGTTCTAAAACAGATTGTACTGATGGCTAAGCAACTCTATGAATATTCCAAAAATCATTTAAATGGGTGGATGGCAAGGGTGTGAATCATATTGCAAAGCTGCTTTTTTAAAAAGAGGGGGAAAACACAAACCAAGCCCCAATCAAAAACCCCTACGTCCAACAGCCACACTACTTTAAAGGTTAGAACCTACTCCTTCAACTTGAACTTGTTAAACAAGAAATATTCTCATTATCCACCTTTGTGATTTATTTCCAAGCATTAAATCATTTCCCTTAATATTAAGATGCTATTTTTAATTCCCATTGAGAGTTTTGTTCTGATATTTTCTGATTTAAGTAGGAATCTCTGCAATTAAGAGAACACATAACAGGTAAAACACTTTGCAACTTGCCAAGTTTTATGTTCTTAAATGGACACAAAGTTCTTGACCTGACAGGGTGGCAGCAAGGCATTGTCCCAAGTCCTTAACTTCACTCCGCCCCTATGAGTAAAGGTTCACACGCTAACCTTGGAATCTCGGTTTTCCAAATTATGAAGTGGAAGTGAACAGGAATGCCAGCTTTGCAGGATGGTGCCAAGACCCTACCGGGTGCTATCCAGTCAACTCTGACTCACGGCAAACACCTGTGTATTGGAGAGGACTTGTGCTCCGTGTCGGGTTCAATGGCTGAGTTATTTGGAAAGGGATCACCCAGACTTTCTCCTGAGGAACCTTTGGATGGAAACGAATCACCAAACTTTCATAGTTAACAGTTGAGCGTCTGCACTTGGTCTAGACCAAGTGCCCAACTACCTCCTAAGAGTAAGCACTCAACAAATAATGGCAGGAGGCTGCACTGCCATCCCAAAGGCACGCGGTTCAAGCCCACCAGCTGCTCCATGGCAGAGGGGTGGACAGTCTCCTCTGCTGTGATTAACTGCCTCTGAAAACCTGCTGGAGTGTCAGCTATGGGGCAGTTCCACTCAATGGCACACGACAGCAACGTCCATTTCCATACTGGAGAAGAGGCAAATTCATAAAAAGTACAGCTCATTTAAAAAAAAAAAAAGGAAATCAGAGTTCCTGACTAGACTGATGAAAAAGAAAAAGGGAATCATTGAAGTGAATGGAAAATGTAGGTGAAGACAGACTCAGACCTACAAGGGAATCAATGACAAGTCCAAGCCTTGGCAACTGCAGCATAAGCATAATGAAGGAAGCTTTTATTCCCTATAGAGGGAGAAAACATGAAAGGGAAGCCAGAGGCCACCTCTTCCCAGGCGAGGGAAGGGAGGACGCATGCTCTTGTCGCTTCCTCCCCAGCCCTCCTCATCTCCAATGGCCACGCATGCGCAGAGCCATGGTCCGGCTGGTCTAGACCAAGCTGGGACTTGGCTCATGTTCTGCTGGGTTCCCGTCTGGGCCTAAGGGCTCCCTATAAACCAGGCTGGCGACAGAAGGCAGATTGGCCAGGACAAGGGGAAAGGGGCACCCTGGTGCAGAGAGACACAAGCTCCTGAGAGACAGGCCACCTGAGCATACCCTGGGAACCCTCCCCAACACTGACAAACACCCCACTAGATGTTGTGAAAATGATCTTCCATTTCTCAGAAGGGTCGACGGAAAAAAGGGAGCTGGAAGCCAGGGCTTCTTCCAGTCAGGGTGTGGGAAATTGCCCAAGTTTAACAGAGGGCATTCTTCAACTGTATGCAGCCCTTCGAGACATCACTGATGGCAACCAGAATCCCTCCTTCCACACTCATGAGGCTGTCGGTCAATGCTGACCGTGGTTAACTGCCAAGGAACGAGCCCCGGTTCCTGGGAGCCAGGGCACCTGGTGGTGTAGCCTGTAGGGAGGTGTGCTGCTAACCCGAAATGCATTTCTCTGAAGGTTCAGATCCACGAGCTGCTCTGAGGGAGAAAGAAATCTTCCCCTGCATAGTTTATAGGCGCCAAAACCCCATGGAGGGTGAGCTGTGAACCAACTCAGCAGCAGTGAGCGAGCAGGCAGGTAACCTGATGCGTAACAGCACAGGCTCGTGGCCCCTTCATGACTGCTGTGGCTGAGTCCATCACCACTGCCGGTGCAAGCCGCCTTCCCGAGGGCTCCCCATGTTCACCAACCCCACCCCTACCAATGCTCAAGTCCTTTCCCAGGCATCAGACACTGATGATACGACCGAGGCAAGGAGCCCACATGTTGCCATCCTTCATTCTTTTTCAAATAAAATTTTGGTTTTGGTTGTTTCATTGTTGTTGTTTTTGAGATTTCAACAGGCTTTATTGTTACAAGTTGGGACCTCCAAGCAGGGCGTTCTATCTGTGATCGCAGGATGTCACCATGGAGACATCAAGAGGTCATGACTCCAGGAGAGGTAATCGAAGGACATGATTCAGGGCCAGGAATGAAGGAACATGATTAGATGGTTCAGGGGTGGCCAGGACACAGGGGAGGAGAGGACAGTCCTCTTCATTCCTGCTTCTTGTAGCTCTCCAGGTGTGACAGGACCAAGGCTGGCAGCACAAGGAAACCGATGAAGCAGGCAGTGAGCCCGATGATGGAGTCCGTGATCCTGACCTTCTCCCACGCCGGCTTTGAGTGGACCTGGGCGCGTGGCACCAGGAGCCACCAGGCCGGGCCCAACAGGCCCCTCAGCAGCTGCGGACTCAACACAGACACAACAGCCCGGTGCGGAATGCAGACGGCGCTCAGCCCCAGGCCCTATTCTGTGATTTTAATGAACAGTAACAGAGAAGTTGGATTTGCATCCATTTGCTGTTGCACATTCAACCCCCTCTCCCAGTTCACTCTTTGTTAAAAAAAATAAAAATTAAAAAAATAATTCATTGTTGCACCATTACCTACCTCCCCTAAGATATGAGTGGATAGATAAAGACCATGGCATTGAAACAGATGAAGGAAAGAACTGTCTCAAAGGAATAAATGATTAGGCATTACATGTATGACAGCATCTTTACTTCTAAGGTGAGTTTGGGCTGTGTTCCTTCTAAAACTGATAATCAGTGACTGCCATGTCCTGATAGCGATCATGCCCATGAAAGATATAGGTGTAAAAGAGACCTAACGAGGAACAGGAGTAGAATGAGCCGTTTCAGACGTGAGCAGAGAGGGAGGCTGTTCTATGAGAGAGAAGATGATGAGTATTATTGTCTAAATGTGGATGAACTCATACAAGACGAGCTTCTCTGATGTGCAGAAGACACTGGGGAAGTCAGTACAGGCTTTGAGCGATGAAATTAGAAGAATCCACTGGCTGGAGGGCTGACTCCACAGCTGAAATCCATCAAGGCAACGGGGAGTGAGAGAATCATGCAAAATCCCAGTCTGGCTCAACCTACATCATGAAGGACCAAGAAAGGAGCTGGACAGAGGGAAGCAGACAGAAAGCACAGAGGTACAAGGTGTCAGACGCAGTTAGAATGCATTGCACCGCCCAAGAAGAGAGTTTAAGATGCATTTGATACATCAGAGCATCTGATGATCTTACTCCCTGAAAAGCCGTCAACATAAAATTAACTCGACTCTAGCAAATACTATTTATGGGAACAAAAATATTAGGTCAGCAAAAGTAAAATTATTCTAGGGTTTTTGAAATAGAGACCATGTCTGGGATAAGGTCAAGGTTCGCTTGTTCAATGTAGTCTCATGTCCTAGAACTAAGAGAACATGTTGTAAACACACACCCCCAGAAGTTTCAAAAAAAAGGCAAATTTCTTTTCTCACTTGGATATAACCTATAGGTATGCCTGTAAACTAAGATGACTGGGATTACCATCTGCCTATTAGTCTATTAAAAGAGAAGTCAAGTTGAAATTAGGTTTTCAAGGTTTTTTAAGAAGCGCTGGTGGCATAATGTGTTACATGCTGAGTAGCTGAAAGGTCGCTGGTTCTAATTCAGCAGCCGCTCCTGGGGAGAAATATGAGGCCGTTTCTTCCTAGAAGAATTTATACTCTGACCCCTCCCTGGTGGAGGGTCACAATGAGCTGGAATCATGTGATTTTTGGTAGTGAGTCTGGTTTCCTTTCTGGTTTTCATTCCTTGTCCTCTGTTACTCACGTGGTTAAACATTTGTTTCAGAATTCCATCTCATTGTCTTTATTGTCTCCCTAGTAATTGGATCCTATAATGTCAGGTCCTTCTAGACAGTTTTAAAAGGGCAATCCTCGGTATGGAAATAAAGGGCTTACGATGCCCTTTAAGGCTGAACTGCCTGCGACCCACAGGGACAGCGCAGGTCTGCCCAGGTCTAGCTGCCTCAGCCAGGCCAGGGCGATCAGCGCCTGCTGCACGCAGCTCTGCCCTGGACAGACACAAACCAGCTCAGGTCCCTCGGGGTCACCTCTCAAATATGTCAGGGGAAGCTCTTTCCTGGCATGTGACCCTGAGGCTTCCTTTCTGTAGCCTCTCTCTAGGACACACAATCAAACGATGTCCCCCCCCCCCCAAATAGAAACTATTTCAAATGAAAGGAGAATGGATGTACAATCACAGTCACATGATGTGGGGCACTGCTTACCAAGGTCTTCCCTGTCCACATCGCTGTTAACCTTCCTGTTAAAGGCAGAATCAACACATGCTTTTTGGTGTCTATGTTACAGATGCTCACACAGCTCCAGGGTTTTTTGTCTTCACTAGGACTTTCGTGCTTCGAACCCATGTCACAAATTTCTCTACTTCCTTAAAAAACATACACACACACACACACTTAGGCATTGGGAGATTTAACCCAAGTGTGTGTGTGTGTGTGTGTGTGTTACCAATAGAGAATCAAGGCTACTCAATTCAGACCTGACAGCTCTGCAAAGCACACCCTGCCCTACTTCGAAGGCCTCCTCAATAACGCCAGGACAGAATTAGGCAGCGTGGTGACAACTTAATGGAGAACACCCTTTAAAAGTTTCACAACCTAGTGACTCTGGTTTACAAAATCCTATTATTAGTACAAGCTACAGGAAGATAGACTGACACACAGACTGCTAGACAGACGAAGGGACTGGAAATCCTAAGTCTCTGTAAACTTTCATTAAAATTAATAATAATAATTAAATAAGGGACCACGGTGCTACTCAGGAGACACATGGGAGGGAAGAAGTCTGTCTCCAATTGTACATTTGTTCATCTTTAACTTATTGTCTCCAATGAGCACTAAAAACTTTTTCATATTCTATCTCTCATTGCTGCTGAGTTGGAACTAAACCTAACTGGCCCTCCATTGCATTTATAAAGCTGGAAATGACACAGGAGGAGACTGCCCATCTTTGTCCCTGAGACCTGCTGGTGGGTTTGAACCACTGTCAGGAGCTGCCTCTAGGTTCACAATGCAACCCTCTAGCACCTACATGACCAGAGCTCCTTAAGCACCGTGCCTATCATCTTACCAATCATAACCCCAGCTGCAAGAGAGCAGGAATGAGAGGAATGCACTCTGAGTAAGTCCTGTGAAATGGGAGCTGAGGACCTTTGTCTTCAGCAAATTCTTAGATCACAGCTACACAGATGGAAGTCCAAGGAAAAGGCAGCAGGCACCTTGCCTGCACCCTCCTGGCAGCCAGTCATCGCTGGGGCTCCTTGTTTTTGTTAGGAGGTACCCTGGGGCCCATCACCCTTCACAATGGCCTGATGGAAGGAAATGCTGCCCAATCCTGCCTTATGCTCACAATGTCTGCTGTTCTAAGCCCGCTGATGCAGGCAATGCAGTCAAATTAATCTTCCTTTTATTTGTAGACCCTCACTGTCCATCTCCAAGGACTGAGCCTTCCTGACAACATACCCTAACTGAGTGAGAGAAAGGGACTTCCTGGCTGTGCTTTTTCCAAGATTTGTCCTTTTGGTAGTCTACGATATATTCAATATTCTTCATAAACACCATCACTCAAAGGCATCAATTATTATTTTTATTCACTGTTCAACTTTCATATGCCTATGAAACAACTGCAAACTACTAGGATTTGTGCAAGGCACACCTTAGTTTTTAAAGTGGTACCACTGAGTCAGACCCAACTCATAACTGTTCCTATTTCAACAGAACAAACTCCCGCCTGGTTGTGCACAACCTCATAACTTCTGCTGTTTAAGCCCATTGGTGACGTCATTGTGTCAGTTAATATCATTGAAGGTCTTCCGATCTTTTGCTGACTCTCTACTTTTTCATACGTGATGTCCTTTCCAAGGGTCTGGTCCTTCCTGACAACATATCCAAAGCCTGTGGATGAAGGCTCACCATTCTTTTCCTAAAAAGCACTCATCCAGCTGCTTCTGGTGGTCTGCGGTGTTATCCTTCACCAACACCACAATTCAAAGGCATCGATTCTTCTTCAGTCTTCCGTATTCATTGGTGAATTTCTACATACATGAAGCCACTGAAAATACTAGACCTCAAAGAGGTTAACTTGCTCTTCAGCACTTTTAAAGAGGTCACTGGCAGCAGATTTGCCCAGTACAATATGTGGCTTGGTTTCTTATCTGTTGCTTCAATTGGTGTAGACTGTGGATATTCATACATTAGAAAAACTGGACTGCTACATTATTTGCCCCATGGAATCCAAGCTAGCTCTCTTCATAATCAATAGCAACTTTTCTCTCTAACTAGTTTTACTGTTAAAGCTCCAACATGTCACTTGTCAAATTTCCTCCAAGTATACGAAGAGGATAACTCAAATTTAAGGATTACCTCCTAACTTCTCAGGGCAGCCTTGAAATTAGGTTCCCTTTCAAAAACAAACCAGCCAACAAAACCAATTCTTACTTGCAAAGAGTAATAGAACTAAAGTTCTGAATGAGAATAAAAGAGACCGCCACTCTATTTTAAATTTATTATTATTATATGTCTTAAAACCTACTGAATCTTGAAGCTAAAAATGTAACATTGTAGAATCTAATTCCTGAGAGTTGGGAGTTTGCTCCATTAACACATATGATTCAAGGGGCTGAAAGGGTGTCTACTAGTTTTTAAGAAAAGTCAGCAAAAATTGCAGGTAATACATACCAGCAGGACCACAATTTCTGATGCTCACAGCTCTGCTCTCCCTAGGATAGAGTAACGTTCAAGAGCTGCAAAGGCAGGTGGACCTGAGACGTTTCAAGGCAGACAACTAGACCAGTATTGCTCTTAACACTCTGAGCCAGGTGAGGCAACCTCACAGAAGTCATCAGGTAGGTGGGTAGGTAAGTAGGTATGTAGAGGGAGGGAGGATGGGTCGGAGAGAGGGAAGAAGGAGAGAGGGAAGAAGGAAGGGAGGAAAGAAGGGAGGGAGGGATTAGATAGATAGAAAAATCATTTCCTATGAGGATTGTGGCATCAAGACTAGAGGAAAACTCATCAACAACCTACGATATTCAGATGACACAATCTTGCCTGCTGAAACTGAAGAAGACCTGAAGCAGCTGCTGCAGAAAGCCAAGGACTGTATGTAGTCTTCAATATGCACTGAAGCTTAACATCAAGAAGACAAAGATTCTCACCACTGGGGCAGCACCATGACTGATGGAGAAGAGATTGAGGTTGTTAACAAATACAGCTTGCTCGGCTCCACAATTAACACTCTCAACACCACCAGTAAAGAAATAAAAATGTGAATTGCATTGGGAAAATCTGCTGTCAAGGAACTCTCCAGAGTGCTGAAAAGCAACAATGTCAGTCTAAAAACTAAGGTGCACCTAATCCAGGCCATGGTCTTTGTAATTACTTGTTATGCTTCAGAGAGTTGGACAATGACTAAGAATGACAGAAGAACAACATACGACTTTGAATTGTGGTGCTGGAGAAGAGTCTTGAACATGCCATGGACCGCCAAGAGAACAAATAAGTCTGTCTTAGAGAGGGTGAAACCAAGTCTCTCCTTAGAGGCTAGGATTTCGAAGCTCCGTCTCACATACTTTGGGCACGTGGCCAGGAGAGATTGGTCCTTGGAGAATGACATCATGCTCAGAAGGGTGGAGGGACAGAGCAAGAAACGAAGACACCAGATGAGACGAATTGATGCAATAACTGGGGCACTGAGGGTTGGTGTGTCAGAATTAGTGAGACTGGCTCAAGACAGGGAAGAGTTCAGAGCTGCTGTACATAGGGTTGCTATAGATCACAGATGACTTGATGGCACCTAACAATAACAACATATTATATTGGTTATTTTTTATGTAAGCCTCTTACTTAGAGTCAACAAGACCTCATGGAGAGCCTTTGTATTTAAAAGTCGGTTGTTACTATATTTTGGAAGAACATTCTTCTAAGTGGTACAGCATTCTTCTGACAATTGGCTGTACTGAGGTAACCTGGGGTTGCTGTGATGCTGAGCCTTGTGCCACTGGGGTGTCAAATGCCCATGGTGGACAGTGTTTGGTGGAGCTCCCAGCCTGGGGACAGGTTAGGAAGCAGGAGTGGCATCCACTTCCTAAACAATGTGCCTCTGGAAACTCTATGAACTTGGGAAAATGATAATAGTTACAGAAAGGCTTCGGGTCTTTTGTTCATAGGGTGACTATGAGTCGTACTCAATTCAAAAACAATCCACAACAATAAAGATTCACCAATGGTAAATTTCTGCTCATTGAGTATTCTGTTTCAGATTTTTATATCGTTGGACATTTTGTTTGTTTCTCTCATTGAAGCACTGTGATCCTTTCTTGCTATTTTGCACACTTCCACTGTTGAAAAAATACAGATAACAACATGTGCCAATTCAGTATCTTTTATAAGTCCATGACCCTACTTGCATCAATCATGTTGTGCAACCATCACCAATAACCACTGCCAAGTTTTTTATCACCATAAACAAACACTTGGTGCTTTCTGAATAATGTCTCCTTTCGGGGCCTACATTTCAGTAAGGTTTTGTTTTTTGGTATTTTGTTTTGTTTTGTTTTTAAAAAGAGGGGGAGGCATTTTACTCCATGAACCATGAAATATTTAAAATAATATTATTGTAGAGTAAAAACTGTGTAGGTGGTAAGGGGGGGTGTTTGCTGTGAATGGCCTCAAAAGCAGCTGTCATCATTAGTGGTGAAGGTCTCTGTATTGCTTCACAAACCAAGCATCATAAAGAGGAAATGAGAGAATTTACGTGCTTTATGAAATTAAAAGACAGCTGATGTCAGCCTGTTCCTGTTTGGAACCAGAAACAAGCTGACACTGAAAAATGTTTAAGAATAATACAGGTTGAAAAATGTTTAAGAATAATACAGGTAATGCTGCACACACCGAGTACCCTGCTTTTCCTGCTGTTGTCAGACACCATCAGCTCAGCTCTATCTCACAGCAACTCTACGGCTAACAGGAGGAAACCCTGCCCAGTCCTGTGGACCCTCTCAACCTCTGCTGGCATAGTCCACGCTATAGTCTGCAGTCACTGTGCCAATCCCTCTCACTGAGGACCCTCCCCTCCTTCACAGACCCTCTGCTTTTGTAACCATGAGGTCTTTTAACAAGGACAGACCCTGCCTCCCATCAAGCCCAGAGTATGGGAGACATTGTTGTTTCTAAGCACTCCAGCTGCACTATTCCCAAAGCAGATTTGTTTGTTCTTTTAGCAGTCCCTGGTGTAGTCCATATTCTTCGCCAACACTACAAGTCAAAGACATCATTTCTTCAGTGTTCCTTACTCACTGTCCAACTTTCACATGCATATGAAGCAAGTGAAAGTACTATGGTTTGGGTCAAGAGAACCCCTGAGTCTTTAAAGTGACATCCTTGCTCTCAGCACTTTTAAGTGGTCCTTGGCAGCAGATCTAACACTTATTTCTTACCTGCTCCTTCAGGGTATTGGTTGTGGATATTAATGCATTAGAAAAATGTACCTGTTCCACAGAGACCTTTCTGTGTCAGAGATAGTGAGAATGACACGGGATAGGATAGGTTTTCAGAACGGTTGTTCACAGGGTCTCTACGAGTCATACCTAAATCAACGGCATTTAACAACAGCAACACACACGTCAATAATCACAAGCTAAGCATTAGCAACTGAGCGTCTCCTGCTCTTGCACTCATGAAGCAGAAAGACCCATGAACCTGTGGCCCACTGGCTGCTTCCTGGAGCAAAGAACTCTCTGATGCGTTCTAGCCTCCAAGCCATTTCCCCTTGCTGTTCTTTGAGAAAGAGCCTGTTTCATAGGAAAACGGTGAGAAATTAATGTTGACAAGCTGAGTTTGGCTTTATGAGCGTATGGCAGAAACCACAAAGTGCATTTAGAATCCATCCACTGTAAGAGTGTGCCTGCCTGCTTGGAGTTGAAATAGTGAAAATGAGACCTGTCTTTGAGAGTCAGGGAACACACTGAATATCCCCTGCCGACCAGCAAAGTCTCTTTGTTTAAAGTGGTGACAATACAAGCTTCGCTGAAGAGATGACAACTGGAAACTGTTGATGGGAAACAGACCTGGCGTAAAGGCGTACCAGGTGACAATGCTCAGTGATCAGGAGCTGTGGTCTCCTGTGCACATTGTCTCCAGATTTCGAGCAATCCACAGGCCACCTGAAGCCCCTCTATCCTAAGCAGGATCGCAGGGGTATGTCTGATCATCTGACGCTCCCAGTAGATTGTCTCTACCACCCGTGTTATCAGGATCCCATAATGTGGTGACTTGTGTACTGACAGGATGCCAGAAGTTATGTCAGCAGGGTCTCTACTCACGCTGAACAGTTTTTCAGACTAAGAGTGAAAAGTACGGCATGTAATCTACGAGCAAAAATTAGTCAGTGAAAGCTTTCCAGGTCACAACGGAGCACTAGAATACAGCGATAGAAGACCTAAGCCTGTGTGTGGGAGGGAGTAACTGCTGGAGAATTAGAACTAACTCACAGCTGACCCTCCAGCAGGTTTTCAAACGCAGTAAATCACATGGGAAGAGAATGCCCATCTTTCTTCCAAGGAGCAGCTGGAGAATTTGAACTGCCTGCCTTTGGGTCGGCAGCATAACTGCTTACTCACTGGGCTGGGTTGAAAGGCATTACAAAGTACACAGTGAACACACAATGGAAACCGTGGCCTACAGATGGTGCGGGGCCGGGCAGCATCTTGTTCTGACACCCGGATGGCCTCCTGACAATGACAAATGGATTTTCTACTAAGAATTGATGTTTACATGCATCTCCTCAGAGACCTGTAGATAAACCTGTGAGCTCACTGAGCCTCAATTACTGCACCACAGAATGGGTGTAACAGGTACACAGAGCGATTATGACGGCTCTGGAATTTGGAGGCCCTTTCTCACTGTGAACTCTGGGAAATGATGGGTATCTGAACCTGTCGATCACATTGTTAGCTCGATTGTACATGTTATGCTTGGAGCTTCGCTGTAACATGCTGCGACTGCTGTTAGACGAGTTCCTACCCATAATGAATTTAAATGTGCAGATAACACATAATGTGCTGGACACTGAGTGAAAGTGTCCGGATGGATCTGTATCCCTGATATAGAAATACTGTTAGCAATTGGCTTTTCAATTTGGGACATGGCCTTTGAGAGTATTTGGATATGCTTGTCTAAAGAACAAACCACGAGAAGGCTTTGTATATTTAATAAACCTGTTTCTGTGGTAATCCTTGGGGAAGGTGCTGGGACACGAAGCTTTAGATGCTGTGCTGCAAATCTCCAGCAGGTCAAGTCCTGGTGAGGGCGTCCTGCCTTCCACAGGAGAGGAGACGCTGGAGCCTAGTGACCTGGCCCCACTGTCTGACAGGCCAGCATAAGGGCCAGCTCGAACATCCAAGGGTGTAACTCAGCTGGTGACGCAACCACAGCAGGACAGAGCAGGGGGAAGCACAATAAGGGTTTGTTCCCCACAAGTCCAACGGGCACCAGAGGCCAGAAAGAGAAAGATTTTATGACTTCTCCCTGCCCGCAAGGTTGACACTGAGAAACTCAATAAAAATTCTCCGAACACACCCATGCAAAAACAAAATAAAACCCCAAAATGGGGAAAACTGTGAAAGAAGGGGGTTTCAAAGCGTGACCTCCTTTATTTCTAACCCTGGTAGTCACACTTCTTTCTCACTCTCATACACAAACCTTTTCACAGACTTTGAATGTCTAAACTGGGTAAGACCTCAAGGGAGCTCATTTTAAAAGTGTAATAACCCCACCAGCACAGCCAGAACCACGGCTCCAGTTACACAGATTATAAATCTATCCATGCAGACACACCAGCCCACACGTCATGCTCCACTCTGCCAGGCATTTCTAAGCCCACAATCAATGACCTTGATAGACTTCATTTACAGAACTCACTGCTTCAACCCATAATTAAAGTGAAGAATGTCCTACTCCCTTGGCCTAACTCAGAAAAAGAGACAACGCTGAAGACAACGCTATTTAAAACGCTGTACTAGGAAACGTGCAGAAAGCAAAGGCTAATTAATAAAAAAAATAATATGTGTACACACACACACACACACACACGTCCACTTTGCAAGAAAGACTTGCAACAAGTGAGCAGTATGGAAAAACTGCTCTCATGAATGATTCATCCTAAGAGACTGCGGAAGGATTACTCAAGGCTCGGTGCTGTGTCCCTGCCAGCGCACCTCAACGGAGGCAAATGCCACCTGCGGTCCACACGCTCTTGTCTTTAGTAGTGCTTTAGGTTTATATGTATATATG
>NW_006399798.1:15374589-15405734 GCF_000299155.1 Elephantulus edwardii | reverse complement strand
TCCATCTCATAGGGGGTCTTCCCCTCCTGCGCCGTCCCTCCACCCTCCCAAGCATGATGTCCCTCTCCAAGGACCCGTCCCTCCTGGCAACATGTGTTTGTATATATTTGTGTTTATATATATATTTGTGTGTATATGTTTATATATGTGTTTATATATCTGTGTTCATATATATCTATTTGTGTTCTTATATATAGATTTGTGTTTTTATATATCTATTTGTGTATATGTATATATGTGTGTATATATATGTATATGTGTGTATATATACATATACACACATATACATATATACACATATATACGCACATACATACATATATATATATATATGTATGTATGTACGTATGTTTTTAGGCATGAAAAAGGTAGAAAGGTAGAAAGGGTCCTTGGATCCTGAAAGAAAAAAAAAAGAAAAAAAGCAATGCCTTCAAGTCATCATTTGCTTAAAAGCAATCTGTTAGGGAAACGTGGTTCCCACCACCAAATAGGTGTTGGAGGTTTAACCGTAAAGCATTCAACTGCTGAGAGAGAAGCTGGCAAACCTGTGCAAAGGACCCATGTGAGAAAGACCTGGTGGCAAGTTGTTGTAAAGATCACAGCGTAGAAAACCTACAGGGCTGTTCTGTTCCATCACACAGGGTTGTTACGAGTCCAAATAGATTAAAGAGCACATAACAGCATAGTGACAACCCACCTGGAGGGTGGGAATAGTAGGGCATTTGGAAACAGGGTTTCCTCTGGTATGCTAATTAGATCGCATCAAAGTCAGAGAGGTTCTGCACCACTTCTGAGTTTAAGAGCAGATTCTACCCAAAGACACATACACACTGGGGAGGACAGATGTCATGTGAGAATCTTCCAGGCCAAGAGAACAAGGAATTCCTGGGACTGTGTTCAAGGAAAGAACTGACACGGCCGGGACCCCGATAGGGACTTTTTAGCCTCCAGAACTATGAGAAAATAAATCGCTCGTCATTAAAGGAATTCTGTGACAATTCTGCTACAGCAGGATCATGGAAACTAAGCTACTTCCCAAGGGAATCAATCAACAAACAGGGAAAACAAGTAGACAGCCTCCAGCCTACATCAGGCTTCACTTGTTGCCTCTCAGTGTCAGTGAGAAAAAATGGACAGAGAAGAAGTACCACAATCAAGATAAGTCAAAGCAAAATCTCACTTCTCCAGCACTATTATAACAAAACATTCCACCCAAGAAACTTTCTTGAGAATAGAAGCTTGTCCTGAGGCTACCAACACTCTAAAATGTTAAGTGCATGTACTCCTTCCCGTTCCCCCAGCCCCACCACTGTTGTTTGCTGTTGTTATGTGTTGTCGAATCGCTTGCAATTCATAGCGACCCTATGTACAACAGCCCTAAACTCTGCTCTATCCTGTGCCAATCATATCATCTCCGATACACCCATCCCAATTATCCCAGTCACTGAATCAATCCACCTCATAGAGGGCCTTCCCCTCCTGCACTGTCCCTCCACCCTCCCAAGCATGATGTCCCTCACCATGGACCTCCTTATCACATGTCCAAAGTATGTTAGACAGAGCCTCAGAATCCTTGCCTCCAAGGAGCCACCCGATTTAACCCTTTCCAGGATGAATCTGTTTGTTTTCCTAGCAGTCCATGGTATTCTTAATACTCTTCTCCAGCACCAATCCATCCTGAGGTTGCCAATTGGTCCAGTGGTGAGAATCTTTGTCTTCTTGACATTGAGCCTCAATCCATATTGGAGGCTGCAGTCCTTGACCCTCTGCAGCAGGCGCTTCAGGTCCTGCTCACTTTCAGCAAGCAGGGTTGTGTCATCTGCATATTGCCCCACCACTAGTATTTCTAAAGAGCATTGCCCTGTACAACTTCTTGTCCTCTTATATGAGGTGCTGCTGTTAGGTATAGTCACATTACTTTCTAAGTCATAGTGACCCTACCTGCAACAGAAGAAAAGAGTACCTGGTCCTTGTGTTGTCTTGAGAGTCTTCCTGGCTTTGCTGTCCCTCTACTCACCAGATATGGTATCCTTCTCTGGGACGGCTTCCTCCTGATTCCAGCATGTCCGAAGTATGTAAGTCTCACCGTCATGTCTTCTAAGGACCCTTCTGGCTGCAATTCTTCCAAGAAAGACATGTCTATCCTCTGACAGCTTGTGGTGTTTCCAGTATTCTTAACCAAACACTCTAACTCAAACACAGCATTCCTTCTTTGGTCTTCCTCATTCAAAAGGGACACAGAAGTTGGCCTGATCTCTCGGGGAATATTCATTATGCTGCTCTCTGGCAGCAGTAACCCGCCATGCTCTATGGTGCGTCTGTAAATGTCACAACCCGTCACTAAGTAGGCTTCCACACACAAGAGTGGGAAATGCTTTCGAGTCAAGCAAGACTGGGCTCCAAAGCAAGTCCATCACTCTGGAGCCCAGTAAACTCAGCTCATACTATCTTCCAGCCTTTATTCCTTCACCTGTAAGATGGGAATAAGCTCCATGTCAAGTGTCTGGCACACAACAGCTATATAAGCAATGTTGCTTCCCTCCTCCTCTGTGTGCCCTGCTTCCCCTTCCATAATCTGAGGGAAGGAAGTAGGTAACCAAAGCCGTAAGAAATACCTTGACAAAATCCTTCTCAGAAGCTGCTAATGGGTTCAGTTCTAATGGAGTCAGAACTGACTCACAGGGGACCCTCTAGAAGGTTTTCAGAGGCAGTTTAACCACCTGAGAAGAAACTACCCATCCTTGTGCCATGGAACAGATGGTAGATTTGGACTGTGGACTTCTGAGACGGCAATGCAGCTCCTTACTACAAGGGCATCAGAGATCCTGGACGGAGGCCCCGTTGTTGTTGCTGTTATAAGACTCTGACTCATAGTGACCCTATGAACAAAAGCTCTGACACATGCTCTGTCTTCCTGAGCCAAGCTCATCATGTCCAGGACATCTGACTCCATTGCTACTGTCACCGTGTTAATTCATCTCAGCCAGGCTCTTCCTCTCTTGTGCTGACCTTCTACCCTTCCAAGCATGAAATCCTCCTCTGAGGACTGGCCCCTTCTAACAACATGCCCAAAGTATGTGAGACGGAGTTTCAAAATCCTTGCTTCCAAGGAGCAACCTGGTTTCATCCTCTTCAGGACAGACCTGTTTGATCTCTTGGCAACCCATCTTATGTGCAATACTCTTCTCCAGCACCACAACACGGAGGCATTGATTCTTCTTCTGTCACCCTTACCCACTGTCTAGCTCTTAAACAGCAAGCAGTTGAGAAGACCACGGCTTGGATCATCCAACACCTTAGTTTTTAGATTGACATCACTGCTCTTTAGTACTCTCAAGAAGTCACTGACAACAGATTTTTCCTAATGCAAATCATCTTTAGATTTTCTGACTGCTGGTGCCAAGGGTGTTGATTGTGTGTCTGAGAAAAAAAACCAAAAAACAAAACAAATCAATTCTTTCGCCATCTATCATGATGCTGCCTATTGGTCTAGTGTTGAGGTTTTTTTTGTTTTCTTGATGTTGAGATGCAGTCCATATTAAAAGCTGCAATCCTTGATCTTCTGAGAAAAGTTGTGCCATATATAAAATGCAGGTTGTTGATGGGTCTTAGAATATTCCAGTAGAGGTACTGAGAAAACTGTTTCAAATGTTCCATTTTTATTGAGATACACAATCTAAACTCTATGACAGAAGGCTGCAGATTTCCTTGGGCCCTGCCTTCAACATTAATGTTTCATATGGGGCTTTACTTCAATAACTTACATAAAACGTAGACTAGCTGACACGTTGCAACCACAAGATCCTGACAATAGGGGCATGCACCACCACGTAAGCTGATAGCAGGCTTTCTGTCGCATTTCAGTTTTATCTCAAACTTCTGCAATTTTAAACTTTACAAAACATTCCTTTAAGAATATAATTGCTGAGTGGTTCGGAGATCTCACCTCGAGTCCAGTTTTAGAAATATCTTCTTTCACAACTACGACACTGCGAAAGTTCTAGAATTCCTAAATACTCCTACCCACTGGCATGGATTCTGACTCAGGACATGGTACTATGGCATTATACATCTGTTGGTATTACAGTGCTCACAAGTGTTTGTTTCAGAATTGCCTAAAAGCCCAAGTCTGTGTGAGAGTCGTATACAAAATGACAGACTTTCAAAAAACAAAAAGAACCCGTGAAGGCCTCATGCCCTTTGGAGGTAGAGAATGGAACCTGAGTGTTCGAAGGTCTAGGAGGGCCCACAGGTGATCAGGAGGGCCCCCAACAGTCAGTACAGTTGGTTAATATGGCCACCACCCTTTCCAGGGGCCTCCTGCTGAGCCAGGCAGGGTAACAGGGTCTGAAGAGCACCACACATCTTTGTCAGTGTCTCACAATTACCACTCTTTTAGAGAGCAACACACCATGGCTCGGGGAGTTAGACACAGAACCGCATCGTCTGGGTCTCCTGACTTCCAGGTGCTATCTCCGCCCTCCTCCACACAAACCCGAACATCTCACTCCGAGCACAGATGTGGCCCAGGCACTGCCGGATGAGAGGAAGCATCTATCTTTGGCAAAGGCACATACACGCTCTACTCTCCTACTCCCCGCAAGCCCAGAATAAACGGCTAGGGGCTCATTTGCTTTCTGGAACAAATTCCTACAGCAGTGGTGAGAGCACAGGCCAAGGAGAGGGTTCCGAGTCAGCTATATCCCTCCGTCTCTAACTGAAATAACCACCGCCATGGTCACCGCAGGAGACAAGTTTTCCATCTGAGTCACACCAAGCAGCCTCCCACAGCTGGTGGACGCCCTGGGCGTTGGAGGCCCCCTGGAGCACTTCTGACCAGCCCCTGGAGCACTCCCGTGCTTTCTCTCAGAGCAGGAAGCTATGGCTCCAAGGTGGGCTTAGGCCCTCAGTAACGGGCAGAAAGGACATTGGTGTGTCCACCCTGGTCAAGCTTAAGCTCCTTCATGTGCCTAACATTTTCCACAAAGCCTCAGAAAAGAGGGTTCTGGTTTTTCTTTCCTCCTCTGCCACCTACTCAGTCCAACAGCAAACCCAACCCACTGCCCTCAAGCACATTTCGACTCTTGGAGCCCCTCCATCAGGTCCCCAAGGCTGAGCATGTCAGAGATTATAAGGACGAGGCAAGGTCATTAAGAGTCACGGGCAACTGGATGGCATCCAACATCATCATCACATCTTAAGCAGAACAGACGGTGTTATCTTTCTCCTGGTGGATTCAAACCGCCAACTCGACTGTATCACCAGGGCTTATTACCTGCTCAGCCCACCAGCCTTTAAGTAAACCCCACATCATCTCATCATCTCAAACTGCAGACATGAGAGCTCAGAGCGGGCATAGAAGTTGGGACTCGAAGCCAGCCCAGTGAACGTGAGTCTTAACATCTGGGTGCACAAGGCCTACCCCTCAAACCACTGTCAAAAAGGATGAGGTCTCCCTCGTGAGCAGGATCTGTGATTAGTCCAAATTCGGGGTGTGGGAGTAGGGATGGGAGGCCCCTCAGGGAGCTTGGGCTGGGAGAGAGAGAGTCAGTGCAAGCCATTCATTTGCAGCTAAGCCTGGCAGGAAGGGGGCCTCCCCCAACCTTCAGAGAGTCCATGTAAGAGCAAGTGTGTTGACCCTCCATTCAAAAGCAGGCACAGGCAAGGAGGAATGGATGGTAAGACCCAGGAAGTGCAGATGAATCTTGAGAACATATCCAGAGAAAGCTGCTGGAATTTTTTTTAAAAAAAGACACATTGTGTGACTCTACGTCTATGAAATGTCTAGAATAGACAAGCCATCAAGACGGAAAGTGGATTAGAAGTTATGTGGGGCTGTGAGGCAGGAAAGAGAGAGAGTTCCTTCTAATGCGTATGTGAGGTCCTTTGGTGGGGTGAAAAGGCTTTGGAAATAGATGATGGTGACAGTGGCACATTGCCAACTGTCTTCAGATGCAGCTAACTTCAAGGAGAAGATTGCCCATCCCTTGGAGCCTGGTGGATTTGAACCACGTGTCTCCAGGACTGCAGGATAACTTTCTACCACTAGGCCATCGAAGGTGCCAATAAATGGATCTCAGCTCAAAGGCCCTGTGTGACAGGTCTGTAGGGCTTACAGGGCTCCACTCGTTACCAGAGTACCACACCATGTATTCCTCTCCTGGAGTCACTGAGAGAGGCCGCAGTGCCACTGAACTGCACATTGAAATATGATGAAAGAATTGCAACTTTTTATTATGTTTGACTGGCAGTTTATAAGAACACAGGTTTTCCCTTCAGTCACTGGTATCCACGCACACCCACTGCCTTCAGGTTGGTTCTGAGTCATAATGAACATTCAATGGGTTTTCAAAGCTATAGATCTTGACATGAGGAATCTGTCCATCTTTCTCCCTTGGAGGAGCTGGTAGATTCATACTGCTGACCTGGTTAGCAGTCTGACATCTTATATGCCAAACTCCCAGGGCTCTTAATCATTCATGTATTTTCTTTTCTATGAGTTACGGCCATCATAGGGAAACAGCATCCTCCCTACCTCCTCCCTGTGATGCCCATTTCCACTCCTCCTTCTGGCCTATCCCTTTCTGCATTCTGAGCTTTCTCCCTGAGCAGACATCACTCTTTTTTTTTTAAATTGTTCTAAAGAGTGAGTACTTCCCTGGCGTTATTGTTCATCTAAAATTTATTTTTTTTTTAAAGTAGGCAGAGAAGAATCAGAAGTCCAAGGAGGAGGATGGAAATAAGAAAAACGGGGCCAACATGCAAGGAGAGGTAGACCTATAACACACAAGCTTATGTGAACAACTCCAAGTCAGACGCTGCAGGTAGAAGGAGCAGCCAGAGGAGGGCAGGGACTCGCGTTCTCAGGTGCAGTTGTTGTGTGCCGTCGAGTCAGAACTGACCCAGAGCTGGCCCCCCACCAGATTTTCAGAGGCAGTAAATCACATGGGCGGAGACTGTCCAGCCAGCTCCCATGGAGCAGCTGCTGGATTAGAACCTCATGCCTTTGGGACTGCGGTGCAGCTTCTTATCACGAGGCTACCAGAGCTCAAACATTAAGTAGAAGAAAAATCCCAGGTGGGTAAGATCCCAGGTAATCAAAATGCCAAAGAAGGACTTTCTCCCCCTTAAGATGATGGATGAGCAAACGTGGCCCTCCAAGCGTCCCTCATCTTTAGAATCCATCACTGTTGACAAAACCCGAGAGATCCAGGTCACCTTTGGGAAACGGGATGAGAAGTGAAATCCACATCACTGCTAAGGGCACAGGACTGCAATCACTGAGGCTCCCTACAGCTCGAGTGCAAAGTCCCTGGGGCCATCATCCTCCCTTCCTGCACCAGCCTTGGTGGTGGTTGTTAGATTTGAGTCAAGTATGACCCGCAGCAACCCTACAAACAACAGATCTGAGGCCTGTCCTGTCCTGTGCCACCCTCACACTTCCTGACACACTACAGCCCATTCTGGCAGTCACTGTGTCAATCCACCCTGTCGAGGGTCTTCCTCTCCTTCGCTGACCCTCTGCCCAGCCTTGGTAGACCTCAGTCTCTCAACACCCCACACTACCAGCAACTTGGAGCGTCTGTGTGGTGATAGGAGGCCTTTTCATTTCCCCAGCACATTTGTGCAATGTGTGGGGAATGGACTAAAATTAATGAACTTTTCTTGCCAAAAAAGAACTGGGCTTCAAATGCGGTCATGTGCTGCCAAACAGACAGTGTGAATGAAGTCGGTTTCTGGAGAAAAGAGGAACATTCCGAAGGAGCAGGGGTTGAATACAGGCAGTTCCTGGCTGAATTATGCCAATATAAAGATATCCGTCATCTGAGAAAAAGAAGTCCAGACCTGTAGCCGTGCCAGTCACACAACTCATTCCAAGTCCCCTCTGCGATTAGCAGGAAGCTTTCCTCTCCCCCTCTTCCAACCCCAGGGCCCCCAGGCGGCAAGAACAGTTCATTCTTAGCTACTGACCTAAAGGTTGGTGGTTCAAGCCCACCCAGCAGCACCCATGTGGCCTGACAACTGCTTCCCTAACAATTTATAGCTGAGAAAAGCCCAGTGAACTCAGTTCTATTCTAAAACACTGGAGAAGAGATCAATATCATGCTAAGGGGACTGCGGTTTGTTGGGTTTTGTCCCCGCCCAGCTTCCACCTTTTTTCTACAGGGACGCTGCTGCCCCATCCCCTCCTGTTCTCTGACCAGGCACTGCCCCTTATTGGTCTGACCAGAGTAAGCAGAGGCCACTGTCAATGAAGAACCGAGAAAAATGAACCGCCGCTCGCTCAGCTGCTCTACTACTTGGAGCTGATTCCACAAAAGCCCACCAAGGCACCTAGACGCTAGTCTGTAAGGAGCTGCTGCACTGCGAGCCCAGAGGCAACGCCTCCCCGATGGTTCAAATCTACCAGTGTCTCCACGGGTAAAAGCAAGAAACCTCTTTAGGATGATTTACAGCTTCACAAAACCCGTTGGAGGTCAGCTACGGTTGGTTCCAATTTGATGGCAAGGAGTTTGAGAGTTTTGTCCAAGAAAACAGGAATCTAGGTTTGTTTCTAAAAAAAAAAAAAAAAAAAGAAAAGATGGTTTTGTTCTTTACCTTCTAAGTCCACAATTCTCACCTCAGCGGGCTTCACTGTTTCCTGGAGTTTTAGGCCAATATCCAACCTGTACTTGCCGGGCCCTGAGTCACGGCCTATCTGGAATTTTCCCAACTGCGTGCCTGACGCAGCTGGTGTGCTGGCCAGGGGAGCACTACCTGCCCTGGGCAAGTTCATGTCCCACAGATGACAGTGGACTTGACTCAGCTGACACACACTGTAACTGAAGTGGGCACCGTTAATGACAGAGTTTTGAGTCATTTAAGCTTAACTCTGCTACCATCCCATCACGACGCTAGGGCATAATGAAGAACAACTTACAGAAAGAGACGAGACACAGAGTCTCCAGAGCACCAGGTTTATGTCAAATACTGACAGGGGAGCATGGTAACTTTCTATCAGCGAGGAAATTCATTTGGTCCACATGTATAGAGATGTTGGATCACTGCCCATAATCAAAACTGCCTGGAAGTCTTTGCTATTGAGATGGAGAAACCCCCCAGGTGATCTGATATTCACTTAAAATAAATGGGTCTTGTTGAGAACCTGAGAGGCATACATGTCTACATCAGTGGAGGGAAAATGGTGAAACCCCCTTTCAGGTTACAGGAGAGAACCCACAAGCAGGAGATGAGAGTGGAGGGAGGAAAGTGAAGTAGGAAGACCAAGCCCAGAGGGCACAGGAACAAAGAAAGGGGAAACCAGTCAGCCACAGAATTCTGTGACTGTGGCTGTCACCTCTGGATTTCTGAGGTCCCTAATGCCTGTCTGATCCCAGGGAATCAGCTCAAACCATGGCATCCATTATGAGGGGTTTCATCCTTGGGGTATGTCCACTTCTACAACTAGAGGACAGGAAGTGAGAAGGGTTTCCTGTCCCTAGCCCTAGGACACATGGGGGAAGCACTCTTGGCCTTCCATGCCAAAGCAAAAGTCAAGCGACACCCACCAATTCCAACGCACGATGACTTTCTATCCAAACCTGTAAATATTTACAGGAGGAGATTGCCTATCTTCCTCTGGCAGAGCATCTGGTGGATTTAAACCAATGGCCACCCAGTTGTTGTTGTTGTTGTTAGGTGCCATCAAGTCAAGTATGACCACAGAGACTCTATGTCCTATCCTGTACCTTCCTTCCTCACACTTCCTGATACGACAGCAGTCAACGTGTCAATCCACCTGCTTGAGGGTCTTCCTCTCCTTTGCCGACCCTCCACCCCTCCCGGCATCATGTCCTTCTCCAAGGAATAGGCCCTCCTAGCAACATGTCCAAAGTATGTGAGACAAAGCCTCCTCATCTCTCCCTCCAAAGAGCACTCTGGCTGCACACTCTCCAAGACATAGTTTCTTATGCTTTTGGAAGTCCACAGGATGTCCATAGTTCAGAGACATCAATTCTTTCCCTGTTATCCTTATTAATTGTCCAGCTCTCATAGGCACAGCAAGTGACTGGAAAGACCTTGTCCTGAATCAGATGCACCTTGGTCCTCAAATTGACTTGATAATCAGGAAAGGTCCCTAACTGCAGAATTTCCCAGTGCAATATATCTCTTGATTTCCTGACCATGTAACCGACTATTGAACAGAAACAAACACAAAGCATTCATCGCTGTGGAGTGCAAACAGACTCAGAGCTGCCCCCTCCACCGGTTCCCAGGCAGCAAACCATGTGAGAGAGCCCTCATCTTCCCCTCCCCCCAGGGGTCCAGGTGGACTTGAACTGCCAGAGATGTGGCAACTCCCACGCCCCCTCCCGTAAGTTCCTCTCTGCACACAGACATGGTGATACTTAGCAGATGGCCTGATTTGACAGAACAAATGCCCCGGCTCCAGACTTCTGGCCCCCAAACCAAAGCCGGCTGGCTGTGACTCATGTCGACCCCGTGTGTTTCAGGGTAGAAGTGCACCCCCCCCAAGATGTTCAGGGGCTGCATTTGCAGCAAAAGAGGCTTCCAAGCTTTGTGCTAATTACGACATGTCCAGAGGAGCAGGGCTGTTTATGGCTCAGCTCTAAAGTCTACAGTTGGCAGGTGGAAGGGGTAACCGGGAGAAGCAGTTGTGCTTTGATCATATTTGCACCTGCCTTTCCATACAGGAGCCAGGAGATGAAGCCCTTTCTTGGACTGGGAACAAAGGGGAGTCAGGGGAAGGGTGCAGAGGAAAAGTGTTGATGGAGGGAGGAAGATGATGAGGGTGGGGAAGGTGTGGGCATGGGGAATATGGGGGTGGGAGTGAAATTTGGGGTAGGCAGGGGAACGGAAGTGAGGGGAGTGTGGGGTAGGGAGAGGGCAGAGTAGGAAAGGCAGGAAGGGGCGTCATGAGGCTCCTCGTGGATTAGAACGAGGGAAGGGCCAACGAGGCCAGTTTAGGGAGGAAAGCAAGGGAGTGTGGATCTGGAAGGGGGGGGCAAGGAGAGTGAAGGGGCAGGGAGAGGAAGGGGGCAGGGCCGACGAGGGATCAAGGGGGAGTGAGGTGGAGGCAGAGTTGGGTGATGAGAGCATACAGTGACTGGAGAGTGGGGGGCAAGGGAAGGAGACAGGAGGAGTAAGGGATGGGGGAGTGAGGTGCCCAGGAAATGGGATGAAGGCAGAGTAGGGTAAAGGAGAAGGGTGGAGGGGAGTGAGCTGGAGGGGAAGTGAGTACAGGGGGAGTTGGGGAGAGCGGGAGAGGGACAGAAGCCCTGGGGAGGGCAAGGCAGTGTCCAGCACAGTGCCTCCCTTCCACAGCACAGCCCACGTCACAGTGAACCCATCAGACGTTCAGAAGCCAAGGAACACCATGAACCCCATTTCCTGTGCATTTCACGAACTCCAGCGTGATCTTTAATAAAGACAAAGGCCACGAGACAGAAATATCTTTCTTTTGCTCTTAGCAAATACCTTTATGACTCTATCTCGATCAAACGGTCCGGAACAGAAAATTGGACTGAAAGCAGGACATTACGGAGGAATAATCAGATTGGGGCTTCCGCTGCTGCCTCCCACGCAGGCCTGTCATTCCACCGTCCGCTCCCCTCCTCCCATGGTCAGCAGCGGCCCCTCCATGTAGCAGATGGGGATGCTGGTGGCCTTCCAGGCCCTGAGGCCCCGATTAACCAATGAACAGGGTACGCACCAGTTTGCACTGAGCAAAGTACACAGGCATCGGCTTGTTTCCTTGCTAATTTGCTTGAGCAATTTCACATGGGTTTCACCAAATCTTTGCCATCAGGGGGGAGCAGGTGAAATCAAGCGTGCAGACTCACAGGAAGGCACAAGTGGGCTCTTGTGTGTCTCGTTGATTGGGTAATGTGGCCTCAGACAGATGATCTGATTTCTTGAAAACAATCCTGGTGCCTTCATTGAAGGTAGGTCTCCAGACTGCTTCCTTCCCTGTTTCAGGAGCCTGGGGTGACGACATCATTGAAAACCCCAGTTCTTCCTCACAGTTACCATAACCTGGAGCTAGTTACCCAGAGTGGAAGAGGGGGGCAGAGTGCAGCCCAGCTGTTTCTGGAGGTTAGCCTTTGAGGCGTTATAGATTGAATTGTGACCCTCCAAAATGCATGTATGTGATAATTTCTCTCTGCCATGGAGTCAGAACTGACTCACAGCTGACCCTCCAATAGGTTTTCTTACATCATATGGGAAGAGAGGGCCCATTTTTCTCCCAAGAAGCATCTGGTGAATTCAAAACTCTTGCCTTTGAGTTACCTGTACAACTCCTTACCTGTTAGGCCACAATAATAACAATAATTGGTTGTTGCTGTTGTTAGATGTCATCAGGTCTATGTTGACTCACAGTGACCCTGTGATGAAGAGATCGGAATTTTGCTCTCTCCTGTGCAATAATATATTCGTTGTTATTATGTACCATCAAGCCCGAACTGACCCACAGGTGGTCCTCAAAGTGGGTTTTCGGAGGCAGTAAATCACATTAAGAGGAGACAGTCCATCTTTTCTTCTGCAGAGCAGCTGGTGGATTTGAACTGTGCGCCTTTGGGTAGGCAGCAGAGCGCATTACCGCAAGGTCACAGAATGCTCTGTACAGCAATAATACGGTAGCGATATATTACCCTCATGATCCAGTGACCCAAATGGGTGTAAAGGAATTAAGGTGAGTTAAGGGCAGAATGCAACACCTTCAATCCCTAATCTGATGTAAAGTGAGTTTCCCTGAAGTATTGCCTTTTAGCTCTCTAGGGCCCAGGGATCGGGGTAGGGGAACTTCTGCACCACTAAGAAATCATCACCAGGACGGGAGACTCTTTTTTTGGACCCAGGTTGCTGTCCAAAGATGCTCCATGACACCAGCTGTTGCTGTTGCTTGTTGTGTACCATCAAGTTGGAACTGACCCACAACTGACCCTCCAGCGGGTTTTCAGAGGCAGGTAATCACACAGGAGGAGATTGCCCATCCTTCTCCTGCAGAGCAGCTGGAGGATTCGAACCGCCTGCCTTTGGGACTATAGTGCATGTTCTTATCACCAAGCCACCAGGGCCAAAAGAGAGGGTCAATGGTCATGCAGGTCTCCAGTGAACACTGAATCTATAGATGCTGAAGGAAACCAGGACATTTCCTCTGCTGCCAACAGAGAGAGCAGGCCTCCCATCTGAGCTGGCATCTAGGATTTGGGCTTCTGGCTTCCTAAATTGCTGAGGAATACATTTCTGTTTGTGAAAGCTCTTCACTTTTGGTATTTCTGGTATAGCAGCATTAGATAATGTAGACAGGAGGGTGCTTCAGGAAGGCATAGCCCCTTCTTGTGAAGTTAAACATGAGACGGAACTGAGGAGAACTGTAAAGAGGAAGAAGGGGCTCCCAGCTAGGTGAGGCGGGGTCAGGAACTGCCCACACTTCGGTCCTCAGGCCCACTTCCTCCACTGACTTTGCAGTCTGCAAACCAAGAGCCAGGACTTTCTCCGCTTTGTGAGAACTGTTCCTGTTTAATGCGGGTACTGAACCCTTGAGGAATGAGACATGTGGACCCCGTCTCCCTGGGATAAAACACACCACCCTCGAGAGAACCCCAATTCATAGCAGGCCTGCGATCAGAGGAGGGGGACTGCCCCCTCGGGTCTCAAGGCTCATCTGTTCTGGAGCAGACCGCCAAGCTTCCTGATGAGATGGGTTCAAACCCACCTGCTGACTGTTCAGTTAGCAGCTGTGTCCAGAATCACTGTGCCACCTGGGGCCCCCAAATGTCCTCCAGAACCTCGGCCCTTCAGTGGCTGGACACTGCCGCCACTTAGGCACAATGAGGCGTATGATGCCTGGGTTCTCAGACCACAGGACCCACTGGACCCCTCCATTCTGGCAGTCTCCATGGGGAGTGTTTGGTGAAGTGCGCAGCTGCCAACCCAAAGGTCTCTCTGACCTCACTTTTTCAGAAGCACAAGTTTGTGGGTACAGCTGGACAGGAACGGTCTCATCGGTTCTTTAAAGGGAACTGTGGTGCTGGTAGACTTAAAGAAATTAAATTATGAGCCAGGGCCAGCAATAGGGACTTGTTTGATAAGCACAGCCTTTTGTCCTGGCCTGAATAAGCCGCCTTCACGTCTCTGGAGGGGAGCAGTGGCGGCGCAGTCTGTATAAGGCATCCGCCAACGGGAAGCCAGTGCTTCTGTGAAGGTTTAAAGACACCAGCAGTCTCACAGGAGAAAGAGGTACAATCTCTTCCATTTCAACGTAGAGCCTTTGAAAACCTTCTGGGCGGTCAGCTATGAGTCTGTTCCAATTCCACAGCAGCATGTACACAGATTGCCAAACTGGGATTTCTGGGCACCTTATTTTCTAGCAGGCTAACCTCTTTCACCATCCATAGGTACTTGAACATGACCTGTGTCTCCTCTATGTAGTGTTCTGTTTTTTTAAGCAAGTATCATCTCTGTCCCACTTCCTTTCAATAATTCGCTCCCATTAAACTGTACTTCTGCTAGAAAAATATCTCACATTTTGGGGGGTAGGCTGTCCTTGAGTTGCTTCCAACTCAAAGCACCCCACATTCTACACTTCCTGGTCCTGTGTCATCCTCAAAATCACTGTGATGTTTGAGACCCCTGCTGCAGGCATTGAATCAATCTATCTCTTTGAGGGTCTTCCTTTCTTTATCACAGACCCTTTACCAAGCATAACACCCTTCTCCAGGAGCTGGTTCCCCCAAAATACGTCCAAAGTACAGGAGAGAAAGTCCCATCTTCATCACATGTAGGGAGCGTTCTGGCTGCGCCAAGACAGATTTGTTCTTTTTTTTTCTGAGTCTCCATAGGATATTCAATAATCTTCACTAGCACCGTAATTCAAAGGCAGCATTCTTCTCTGCTCTTTCTTATTCACTTACTATTCAAATTATTGAACTCATTGGCCAAGAAACTTAGAAAGCACAGAGCCATCTTTCTTGAGGAGTGGGAGTAGGGAGCGGAGCATGTGGATATGTGTGTACATGCATGTGTGCGTGTGAGTGCTGCTTGCACATATGTGTCTCTATCTGGAAGTTCTCACCTATGTGAAGTAGCTTCCCTGGCAAAGGGCTGAAGGCTCCCTCTTAGAACTCACCTGTCCACACCAGCACCAGCAGTAGGAGGCCAACAGAAATGCTCAGGGACCTGAGTATGAAATCACCTCTCCTCTCTTTCAACACCAACGTGCTCAGTAGCTGTCCCTGTCACCTCTCAGTTCTGTCACCGTGGCACACGCTTTGGAAATATATGACACTGTCTTCACTGCCTTATGCATTACCCACATGTCAAAATTCCTGCCAGAATGTTCTTGGGGAGCTAAGCCTTCAAAAATCAGGACTGACATGCCGGACGATTTTATTAGCCCCTCTTTTTTGCTGGCTTGAGGTGGAAGCGCTTCTGAAAGTCAGGACTATGTTCAACTTCTGCTTGTTAGATTAAAAGAGAGTCGAGACTGAATTTCTCCAGCTGTTACAAGGGATTTGAACACACAAGTGCACTGTCTGTAGAAAGAACTGTGATAAAGAGCAGAGCTGGATAAGAGTTTTCCTCCACGGAGTTCAAGGGAGAAAGGCACTCCGCTGGTCACCATCACCTGCACTGAAGCTCTGTGTGACTGCGTTTGCAGCTGTTTTGCAGGGTCAGCCATCACTAAGGGCCCGAGATACGCCCCCACCTCAGCTCTGTTCTCAGGGCTCCTTAGGCCTCTGGCTTCCCTGCATGAGTCACTAGTAGAGAGGACGATGCTAAGTGATTTATGCATGTGGACCCCTGAGCTTTAGAATTCTGCTCACATCACCAACGCTGCGAGCTGCGATGAGTCACGGAGATACATGAGACCCACCAGCGCCAGGGGAGGCCCCGCTCTGCAGCCCTTTACCTGAATACAGATGAGGCTCTGCTGGAACCGACCTGTGCGAGACCACAGTGGCTGATGAGAAATGAACCCCAATGTTTTTTGTTTTAAACAGAATTAGGCCAGGCACCAGTTGCCATCTAGTCAGGAGATGCTGAAAACGTCAGGCACATTTTCCGAGCAAGATGCCCTCGCTACTCTAGAGGTTACCTCCATCCAGGAGAAAGTGGCTCAGGAGGTCGTACCCACGCCAGCCCCACAGGGGACACGATCTTCCCCCAGGGCCCAGTCTTCCTCAGGAAGGATGGACTGTGTGGAGATGTGTGCACGTGTGTGCAAATGTATGCTGGGCACACGTGTACACATGACATGTATGTTATGTGGGTGTGGGGGACATGCGGATGTGTTATATGCATATGTCCTTGCACAGCACGTGTATGAATACAGGTATGGTATGTGTGTGCTGGTGTGTACACTTGTGTGTGGCATGTGAATGTGTGTGCATCATGTGTATGGCAGGTGGGGCCTTTGTGTGCACGTGTGTTCACATTTGTAAGTGTGCTACATGAATACTTCTGTGAGCGGATGTGCCTGTGTGCGCACACACATGGATGTGTGCTTTTGTACCAGGCATGTGTAAATATTTGTGTATTTCTTCACACAGGTGTTGCTGTGAGGCGCCATCAGGTTGAGAAAGTCTCCTCGCAACTCTATGAACAACAGACCCAAACCCTGTCCTATTGTGTGTCATCATCTTCAACTCTGAAACTCTTGAACCCATTGCTATTGTGTCACTGTGTCAATCCATCTCCTTGAGGGTCTTTCTCTCTTCCGCTGACCCTTGAACCTTTCCAAGCATGAGGTCCTCTTCTTGGGAGGATCCTCTCCTAGCAACACACCCAAAAGTACGACAGACACAGCTTCTCCATCTTTGCCTCTGAGCAGCACTCTGCCTACCCTCTTCCCAAGACCTACTGGTTTGTTCTTTTGGTCGTCCATGTGTTGTTCTGCGCTCTTCTCCAACACCACAGCTCAGAGGCATCTATTCTTTCACCCTTATTCACCGTCAGGACTCAGATACGTAGCAAGTGATTGGAAAGACCAGGGCTCGAATGAGGAGCACTTTCGTGTCCAGACTTCAGTCTTTGCTGCTCGGTATTTTGGAGAGGTCCTTGATAGTAGACTTGCCCAATGCAATGTCTCTCCTGATCTCCTGACTGCTAGTACCAAGGATATTGATGATTGATCCAAGCAAGAGGAAATCATTGACAACTTTAATGCTTTGTCCATCTATCAGGATGCTTCCTATTGGCCCAACGAAGAGGATTTCTCTCTTCTTGATGTCAAAGTGTAATCCATAATGAAGGCTGTAGTCCTTGATCTTCTGCAGCAAGTATTTCACTTTCAGAAAGCAAGGCTGGGTCATCTGCACAACACAGGCTGTTACCACCGAGTGTCCCCCTTAATTAGATCTTCCCCTTCCAGCATGGTTGCTATCAGGCCTGTACCTTAATAACAGGGGAGTCCTCCTTCTCAGCTCCATCAGGAAGTCTTCTAATCTGAGGGAACTGTTCTGAATAGCCTCCAGTTTCAAACACCTGGACTCCTCACCCAAGGTCCCAGTCAGCCCCAGGACAGAAAGGGGGGGATGTTCTCATGCGCTGTGGAGTGTGCTAACCTTGCTCTACCTTGTTCTTTCGGCGGTACCTGAGCCTCAGGTCTCGCACGGCACTCTGAAACGCTGTGAGGAGTAGTGACTTACTTCGTCCACCAGAGTCCCCTGTGAACCAAAGGGGCCGTGGTGTGGGCTTCACCGAGAAGTCCTGTCTGGGCCCAATTCTGCAGAGATGAGAGGTGACATCCGGTGACAAATCCAGGGAGAGAGGCAGTGTGTGCTGCTACTCACCTGTGTGTGTGTGTACGTGTGTGTACACACACATATGCACACAAGCAAAGAACCAATCAGACTAGTTGGTGGTGGTGTGTGTGTTTGGTGTGTGTGTGTATTTGTGTGCTTGGGATATCGTCAGCAGTGGGAGAAGGTGTTCAAGAATCTCAGAAACTGAGTGGGATTTTCTAAAACACCAAGAAAAGAAAGAAGCCTGGAAGGAAATTGTCTTTTGCTCTTTAGAGCTTTATTCTCCCCTCCAGGTGCAAATAAGGGCTCCAGAGGTGGGAGGACCTTCTGACAGAGAATTCAAACTCCGTGTGCTGAATTCCTCCAGTAGATGGCAAAGCAGAAAGTCTCCCCTAAATGCCAGCACACCTCTCCAAACAGATCCCCCAGAACCTCTGTCTCAAAGACAAATCTGTGATCCCCCTCAAGGAGGAACAGTGATACTGCTGGCTCAACCCAGGGTGTTGTCCCGATGTGATAGGAAGGAGAGCCTGGAGCCACGAGCCCCCTTAACACACACACACACACACACACACACACACACACACACACACACCCCTTCTGCAGGGAATCTTACATGGAGGTCTATAATCAGGTGCTCACCCAACATAAGACACCATCTCCTCAGAAGACACAGCGATATTTTATTGAATTTCCAAGAAAAGAAAAATGCTGGTGATTGAACAGTGACTGGAGGAGCCTTTGAGATTCCTGCATCATGAAAATGTGAAAAGCAGGTGAATGGTAGTCCTGTTAGGTGCCACTGAGTCAGCGATGACTCACGGTGACCCTTGACCAACAGAGTTGTCCCTGTCCTCTTCTGTGCCATCTTCACTCTCCCTGCCGTGCACAGGACCGATGTCACAGCCACTATGTCAATTCACCCCACCAAGGGTCTTCCTCTCATTAGCCCTTGAACTTTGCCAGCATGGCGTCTTTTCCCAAGGACTAGCCTCTTCTGAGAGGTAACATGTTCAAAGTATCCGTGATGATGTTTCATCATCTCCGCCCCTAAGCAGCCCTCGAAGCCAGATGTGTTTATTCTGTCAGCATTACAAGGGAGAGTCAACACTCTTTACCAATACCACAATTCATGGATGCATCTTCAGTTAGTGGTAGAGTCCATGCAAGAATGCAGAGCTTTCTCTATCCAGAGTTTGCTGGCCTTGGTCCTGTTCCACATTCCGTGGAAACCCTCTGAGCTGGGGCAGTGCACGGCAACTCCACAAACGTACCCACAACGACTCCTGATTAAGCCACTCACCCATCTGAATCCTAAATAATTACTGACCTTTCAGCCAAGACCAGCACTGGGAACCTCATGTACTTAAGGACATTTGAACCTCCCCACTACCCCCAGAGCTGCTGTCATTAGCATTTTACTTTTACATATTAAGGAGCCTGGATGGTGCAGGGGGCTATCTGTTGCATTGCTAACAGAAAGGTTGTAGTTCAAATCCACCAGCTACTCTGTGTAAGAAAGATGAGCATCTGCGTCTCAGACACCTGACAGAGGAACTGACTGGACAGAGGTGGGTTTGGATTTGGTTTGCTTTACAGGCCGGGAAACAGCAACTCAGGAAGACTACATAGCAAGTCAGAAGCAGGGCATCAGGTCTCGAGGGTGTGTGCCTGGGGCCATGCCTGTGTGGTGATGTATCTGTCTTGAGGTGCAGCAGACATCTGCCCACATCTTGCCCTTCTCCCTTGGCACTTTGCCAACCTCACTCATCACTTCTCACGAGAAGACATTCTTTCTCCCTGGCTTGTGGGTGGTCAGGAACTTAGTATCAGTTAACTCTCTCACCAGTCCAATCCTCTATCCACTGGGTCTTTATTCGACTTATGGAATGGGTCCCACATGTCACAAGGATTACCACCACTGGGTGGAGAGTAGGGTGCCCAGGTCTCTCCCCTCCCAACTACCCAGTCCCAGGACCTGAGTCCCAGCCCCAAGGCCCACTCCTGCCCCAGGACCTGCCCACTGGTCCTAGAAGGCCTCACAGGGGCGTTTATGCTGACCCACAATCTGACACTTATCATGGCCAAGATCCCAACTCACAGCTGAAGAAAAGTATAACCATTGAGCAAGTTATTTATTGAGTCCAGTTCCTTCCTTCATAAGCTCTCCTGGGAACACTCCGCAGCCAGAGTAAACAAGCCTTCTATTTAATACACAGTGACATCCAAGAAGCCCAACATCATTTTGCAGCCTCTGGTTTCAAGGCTCGATTTCTTTCTAGGAGTTATGAATGCCAACAATCTGACCACAGTTTTCCCCCCAGTTACTCCTAATTCATTTTTTTCTAGCCTCAAAGTGGAAGGTGGTTTGTCAGAGACTGGCTTGCTCATCATTTAAAAAATGTAACATGCAAACAATTCACACAGGACGGCCCCAGCAGCAAAGTGGAATCGGAAAAGCTTGAGCCTAGACCTTCGTCCACCACAGGGGACAGCTAAGTAATGGATTGATAGTCTCAGTGCTTCAGCTGCTTTTCCATAAAATAAGATTCCTAAGAGCCAGTGAAAAGGAGTGCTGGTGGTTCAATCCTTGAACCACTTGACTGTCAAGTGTATGGTCAGAGGTTCGAAATCACCAATGACTCAGAGGAAGAAAGGACCTGACCATCTCTCCCCTAACAGTTTTAGCCTAAGAAATCCTATGGAGCAGTTGTACTCTGTTCTACAGAGCAGTTAGAAGTCCTCAGATACTCAGTGTCACATGACAACCACCACCACCGGTGGAGAAGGTCGTGGGTCAACACTGTAGAAACCTCACCTTCCCTGTTAGAGCCCTTGGCTTGATTCCCCATCAGTGTGCAGCTGCCGGCCACCTGCAAGCAGAGGCTTGTGTGCTGCTAAGGTGCTCAAATGGTTTCAAGAGAACTTCCTGCCTAAGAGACACTAGGCAGAAAGGCCTGGTGATTTACATTTAAACATCAGTCGGTGAAAATGTGGATGACAATGGCCCAATCCACTGTGCATCGCAGGGCTCGTACAAGACTGAGCCGAGTTTTTACCCACCGTGCAAGAATGAGGTGACCCTGAACTATGACCAACTTGGCAGCAGAAATCAATAGCCAGCGTGTGTGTGTGTGTGGGGGGGGTGTTGGTCAGCTGAGATACTACATATGTAACCGTCCTTAGAAAGCAGCCCTCGAGTGTGAGGACGCAAAGATGCAGAGTCCTGCTTGCATTCCTCTTTGCAGGTCTGTAATAACTACTCTAATGGAAGGTTGTTTATTTCCTTAAACGGGAAAACCATCTCTGGCTCTTAGGTAAATAAGAGACTAGAAGTGGCTCTAAGCCATTCATCCAATTCTAGGACAGTTATCCCAAAAACCAAAAATAGAGTGTGTGTATGTGTGTGATTGTGTATGCATGGTGTTTGGGTGTAAAAGCAAATAGACACATTCACAAAACAAATGTGTGACTACTATTTATTACTTACCTGTACAAAGTATTGGGGCTGAAGGGCAAGAAAAAAACAAGATAGTTTCTAGTCTTAGAAAAAAATATCGTTTGAAAAATAGTCCTTGGCAAAGTCTAAGTACCGTGCTTTGTGATGTTTCTGTTTGCCTCTCTACACTCTAGAAAGCTCCGGCACCCTTGTGGGGAGTGGGGAGGGAGTTGTGTTGCCAGCTCAAGGGCGTGTAGTTCAAATCCAGCAGAGAAAGACAGGCAGTGTCCTCCCATGTGATGTGCGGCCTCTGAAAAACTGCCGGCTGGTCAGCTATGAGTCAGCTCCAACCTGACAGCCATCAGTTTTCGTTTTATCTCCCCATCCTCCCATTTAAAAAAGGTGGTTGTGCTTTTTCTACGAAGATGGTGCCGAAAGCGAAGAAGGAAGCCCCTGCCCCTCCCAAAACTGAAGCCAAAGCAAAGGCATTGAAGGCCAAGAAGGCATCCTGAAGGGCGTCCACAGCCAAAAAAAAAAAGAAGATCCGCACGTCACCCACGTTCCGGTGGCCTAAGACGCTGAGACTCCGAAGGCAGCCCAAATACCCCCGGAAGAGCGTTCCCAGGAGAAACAAGCTTGACCACTATGCCATCATCAAATTTCCCCTGACCACTGAGTCAGCTATGAAGAAGATAGAAGATAACAACACACTTGTGTTCATTGTGGATGTCAAGGCCAATAAGCACCAAATTAAACAAGCTGTAAAGAAGCTCTATGACATTGATGTGGCCAAGGTCAACACTTTGATTAGGCCTGATGGAGAGAAGAAGGCCTATGTTCGACTTGCTCCTGATTACGATGCTTTGGATGTTGCCAACAAAATTGGGATCATCTAAACTGAGTCCAGCGGGCTAATTCTAAATGTAATAAATTTTTCTCACCATAAAAAAAAAAAAAAAAGGTGGTTGTGTTTAAAGGGAACTGTGGTGGCACAGTCCACAGGGAGATGCACTTTTAACCCACAAGTTAAAGACTTTCTCTTACAGTTTGAATCTATCAGCAGGTCTGAGGGAGTAAGATGGGCAGTGTCCTCACACAACTTACAGCCCAGGAGACCTGAGGGAGGCCAGCTCTGAGGTGGTCTCAAGTCACTGTCTGTAAGTTCGAATGTTTAAAGTGCTGTGTGAAGTACTGTACCATAAATAAGATCTCAGAAATCTTCCAACCTGGTCTGATCTTCTATTAAGAAAGCCATCACCCTGTAACCATGGGCCTCTATTATAGTATAAATGCACATATGCCTTCATTATTGGGATTAAAGGAGTGATGACAACACATTTCACTGTGAACTAAGGGTCTTCTGCCTTTTACTGAATAAAACTCATTGTGCTGAGAATGAAGAAAGCACAAAAACCCCACTACAGGATAGAAACACGGCCCAGAAGCTAGTACTCTGCTTCTTCCAGAAGGTCGTGCTGAGGGATGCACGTTAATTACTCCCACTTCTGGGGGATTCACACACAAGTGCCCGTGCAACAGAAAAACCACCTGACAGAAGCCACGTCCTCTCTGGAGGAGAAGAGTCATGTGAAATGATATAAAAATAACAAACATGTCGAAGGGTTTTCAAATACATCAGCAAACAGATGGGGCTTCAGTTCATTTTTAGATCCTGAAACAGACTTTGAGCAGAAAGGGAAGTAGGTCCCACCCTCAGGAAATAATATCAACACCACCCCCCCCAACCACCACCTACAGAAAGAGGAGTAGCTACAACTGGGAACTTAAGGGCACCCTGAACTTTTAAGTGCTGGCGCCTTAGAACAGACGCTGTAGTTTTACAGTGTAGTATCATCTTCCCATGGTCCCTCAACTCTCATTAGTTCACCCTTCCATCCATGGCTTCAATGTCCTCAACACAGCCACACCCCTGACCCTCCAGCTAGGGCTCTTCTGTCACAGCAGAGTCATGACCTGGCATGTGGCGATCCTGTGCACCAGGGATTAAAAACACAGTCTCACCTGCACCAGCCCCATGATCGGGTATGCTATGATTCACTGTTGATCTCCTTCTATGGTTCACAGGGGCACTATGAGTCAGAGATGCCTGGCTGGCACCGGACCATTCTTCCTAGCCCTTCTCTGTCTGGCTGCATCAGAACGACGTACAAGCCTCTGACAGACGAGTGGCAGCTGAGTATAAATGGGATACAGTGTGAGAAGGGAACCTAAGTCTCTGGCGTGAATGGTGAGAATTCTACCACTGAAACACCACAGCTCCCCACCTAAGTTTCAGTCCCCCCATATACGTACGGAGAGCCTTGTGCTCTCAAATATGTGAGTTATTCATTGAAAGCTCTGCTCTGCCAGCTTAAATTCCACGAGGCCAGGGAACTCTACTGTTCTTATCATCAGGGTCTATTACGGGGCAGGAGGGAATGGAAGCTTGATAAGTATTTGTCAACATCCTGAATAGTCAAATTAATTAAAGCGGATAAAACTCCTGACAGAATAAAATGGCCATAAACCCACCACTTTATTCTGCAGCCATCCAGGAGCAGAGATCTTACACGTGCCATATTTGGAGGTTGGGGAGGATGCCTGTGAAAACTGTGAGGTTTAGATTTTGGGGGGTCTTTTTGGTATTTGTGTTCCTTTATCAGTCACATGGGCTCATCAATCAGATGCAATCACAATTATTATGAAGTTAACAATTTCTCTCTGGCATTTTAAGACCCAATGTTTCTGGTATTTCAAGTGGAGGAAAAATTAAAGCTTACAGTAAGGAATCTTCTTAAAACATCTTGGAGGGGAGCAAGGCTCTTATTTGGAACAAATGCACATACCACCCAAGTTCTTCCTGGGAGTGATTTAGGAAATCCATCAGCAGAAGAATGCTGCTGCACTAATTATGGGATTTCCAGGGCGTGTGGGCGGTTGACAACATAAAAAAAACAAAAATAAAATCTTATTTTACTTTTAAAAACATGGCAATGCTGGGAGTTTGTTGTTGTTGTTTTTTTTTTTTCTGCCTATGCTAATTGGATCCTTAAGGTCAAATGCACGAAAAGGTTTTCTTGTCAAAGTGCTGAAAAACAGTGCTTCTTGCCAAAAACATCAGCAGAAGGCTGTGTATGTGTGTGCAACCTGGCTCTGGCAACAAAGCAACTAGGCTGGGACTCCAGCTTCTTTTCCAACTATAAGTTTCCCAAATCTCCATACAGGAAGGACTTCAAATTTCTGGAGCACAAACATGAAAGGGCAAGGAAAGGCCTTATAAGAACCACTTGACTACTTCAGAAATATGGGATCTAGAAAGAAGAAGAATGACATAATCTTCTCACCTTTAAAAGGTGAGTAAGATGCTGTCTTAGGTATTTAGTGTTGCTACAAGAGCAATACCACCAGGGGACAGCTTTAGCAAACAGAAATGTATTCTCTTCCAGTTTAGGAGGACGAAGTCTGAATTCAGGGCACTGGCTATAGGGGAAGTCTTTCTCTCTGTGTCGGCTCTAAAGAGGGAAACCTTGAAATTAATCTTCCCCTGGGTCTAGGAGTTTCTTAGCACAGGGACCCCAGTGCAAAGGACACACTCCACTCCTGGTTCTTCCTTTTTGGTAACAATAGGTGCCTCCACTTTCTGTTCATTTATATAATCTTTTTCATATCTTGAAAGAGAATGACTCTTGGTTCAACCTGATCCTATATAATGTATCCTGCATCTTTAGTATAGTTGCCAATAATCCAGGTTCAAAAAAGACCCTCTCATTGGACTCAAGTTGGTTCTGACTCAGAGTGAATTTCCACTGGATATCTTTGCCTATCAATCAGGAGAAGATGATCTTTCTCCAGAGGAATGGCTGGTAGATTCAAACCACCAGAGACACAAGGGCTTTTGGTTAGCAGTTCAATAGCTTACAGGACTATACTTCCACAGATGTTTCCATCACCTCTGCTGATATAGTGATATCATGCATTACAAGTGAGGATAATTACATCAGATAATGAAATATAAGGTTAATTATGGAAGACTGAGATGCATGGAACAGACAGGTTGACAGAGATGATCTGGAGAACACAATCCCATCCATACCACACATTATCTAAATTATTACAGGTTTATCAGGAAGTGTGAACGAGATCATAGAAGACAGAGGATGCAAAGTGCTTGGCTACTGCTGACAATAATAACAATTATTCTTAATACTACTAAGGGGACATTTAGTTGTCTCTACACTCCCCTTTAATATTCTACTTCTGTTCTTAATTTTGCTTAAATAAAAGAATTTATTCTAGAAGAATGATTTTCACAGATAATAAACATAGTCTCTATTCAGAGTTCTTTATGCAATGTCCTTCCTCTCAGGCATTTAAAAAAGTGACCTCCTCCACCACCATTAATCCATGGGACTCCACGTGTGTCAGAGTATAAATGTACTCTAGTAAGTTTTCAATGGCTAATTTCTTTTTGAAATCACCAGGTTGTTCCTCAAAGACACACTAAGTGAACTCAAACCAATGACCTACAAGTTAGCAATCAAGCTCATTAGCTGTTTGCACAACTCAGTGACCTGCTCTTATGCCCAGAAAATAATATGATCTGGTGATAACACTGCTGGTGGACATGAGAGCCAGGAACATCAAGTGGAAATACAATTGTAGTGGAAGAAGATACCCAACCCCTAAAATTTGCCTGTTACTTCCGAGTTGCTTTGCTACTGGAGAATAGGATCCTGAATCAGTAGACTCTTCAGTTCTATGGACTTTTCTCAACCTCCCATCACATACTAAGGGGGAACAGAGAGGGGGAGTTCCCCCTGCCCTTTCTTCCAGGACTCTCTGTGAACTGGAAGGTTTCTATTTTCCACTGCATGAATAATGTGCAACACAGCAGCACTTCATCTTGAAGCCCAGTGTAGAGTTGTAAAATCACTTGATTTATTTATTCACGGCATCCAAATATGAAGAGAACCTGCTAAAATGTTATTTATAGACATGAGTCAGTTCTTCAAGAGAGCCAGCAGATGAAGCCTTTTCAGAAAACACAACAGGAACAGGGAGGGAGCCAGGTTCACCTATGAGGGTTTCCTACTCATTTGGCTAATGTCCTAGTCAAAGCCGGGAAAAACACACACAAAAAGAGTCCACCTGCTTCTCGGGCTCAAAGCAACTTGAAACAAGTTTCTCTGGTGTTTCCTGTTTCTAAATTCTCTCTGGGGACTGCCAGGCAGGCGGGCTTCAAACCTGTGCCTCTGCTTGAGCTCCCACATGTAGAGTCTGTCAGCAAGAAACATAGACCCCTCTCCAGTAGGTCATTTTTAAAATAACCTGTTGCCACCAAGGGAAGTTAGACTCATAGGGACCACACAGAACAAAGGAGAACTGCCAAGGCTGCCATCTTTATGGAAGCAGGCTGGCACACTGTCCTCCCACAGAGTATTGGTGGGTTTGAACAGCCGACCTTCATGATAACAGCCAAATACTTATCCACTGAACCACCAGGAATCTTCCCTTTAAAATAAAGAATTTTTTTTTCCTTTTTCCACCAATATCTGTGCAAATGTTGCCACTGTGATTTTGTTTGGTTGTGTATTCTAAGGACTACCTCCCCCCCTGGTGTGACTGTTCACCTTGCAGGTCTGTCTATTGTTTCACTGAAAGCTGTACCATAGGGATACGTTCTGTTGAGCTCGAGGGTTCCACCAGTCTCCATCAGACCAGTAATCCTGGTCATTATTGTGACTTGGATTCTTGTTCTGTATTCATCTCCCACTCCATCTAGGACCTTCTACTGTGATCCTTGCAGAGACTTGCTATCTCAGACACCTGATGGGGCAGGTTCGCATTGTCTTGAACAGTTGTTGGCATCACTTGGATCTACTCGATGACACTGAGCTGCGTTTTTTCCCTTAAGGCTGGAGAAGCAACAACATTCATAAAAGTGAAAAAGCAGAGACTTTTGGGTTTTTTGTTTCTATAAGAATGCTGACAGGTCTGTGTGCGTTCCGCCCAAGGTACGTTCCTGGGGGAGAGTTGTCCCCACCTCCCCAGACAGTGTCTCCACTCCAGGGATCCTCACTCACTTCTCCTGCATTTGTACGTCTAACCTCTCACCTCTACCAACTGCTTTTTCTGTGCTTTTAAAGATACCCAATGTTGTGGCAGTCTGAACACTCCCAGAAAATTGTGCCAAAGAGTTTAGAAAATAAATATACAATAAACACACACATACAAAACAGCAAACTTCAGAAACTATTTTGGACTGCGGGCAAAGATAAATTTAATGTTCAAACAATCTGATAAAATAACCATTTGGAAACTGGAAAAAAAAAAGATACCCAAGGAGCACCAGTGGTGTGATGCATTGTGTACTGGGCTGCTAGCCAAAAAGTCCACAGTTTAAATCCACCAGCTGCCTGAAGGGAGAAAGACAGACAGCGGTCATTCCTTATAAAGATTTACAGCCAGAGAAATCTAGTTGCTAAGAGTTGGAGCTGACTCCTGACCAGTGGGTTTATTAGGTTTAAAGACATTCAACTCTTGTGTGAGGGAAGAGGCATCACCTGGGAGGGGCGGCTCCCTTGCACCTGTCTCCTCTAAGTACCACCATTCTTCTCTCCTTCTCTCCTATGGTGGCTCCCATATATGAGGAATTCGGATTTAATCATATCCTGCTGCTCTGACATTTTACAAATACTCAGGAAGTCACTGAGGGATACAACTAGTTAACAAGCTCAGCTTCTAACCAAAAGGTTGAAGGATCAAGTCCACCCAGAAGGGCCTCAGAAGGTGAACTGCTTCCGAAAACTCAACAACCCCAAAGCCTATGCTTGGAGCGCAGCTCAGCTCTCACACATGAGGCTGCCTGGAGTCACAGTCAACCTGAAGGCAACTGGTGTAATCAGCGGTGTTCTCTACTCCCTTAATTGTCACTCAACTTTCAACTGCCTCTGACTTGGATGACAACTTCTAAAAAAAATAAATAAATAAATCCTCTTTCCTTGGTTTCCATAGCAACGCAGTCTGTTGCTCTGCCTCCTAATTCTCCAGTTATTCATTGTCTGTGCCGTTCTGGATTCCTCGTCGTCCTCCCACCAATTCACAGGGGTATTCCCCAAGGTACCACGTTGCTCCTCCACACTGCAACCACCATATTCACTTCATTCACAGAATTCCGTCCTCCATTCTCCCTGTGGGCGACGCTGAAGCCTAGGCATCCTCACGTCCTGGCTGGTCCCACAGCTACACGTCTGAGTTCCAGTATGATCAATTCAATGCCTCTCAATTATGGTGATGGAGAAGCGTACTGAATATCCCATGGACTGCCAAAAGGACAAGCAAGTCTGTCTCAGACGAAGTGTAACCAAGATGCCCCTTAGAGGTAAAGATGGTGGAACTTCATTTTACAGACTTTGGGCATGTGCAGAGGGGCCAGTCCTTGGAAAAAGATATCACACTGAGAAGCTGGAGGGTCGGAGAAAGAAGGAAAGACCCTCAACAAGCTAGACTGACACAGTGACTGTAAAAACAGGCTCGAGTATATCAGAAACCGTGAGGCTGGTGTCGGACAGGGCAAGGTTCAGACCAGCTGTTCACAATGAGTTGTTCACTATGAACTGCAGCTGATTCAATGGGACCTAACGACAACAAGCTCGTTTAATCCTCACAATCACCTCACAAGACAGAACTCATGCTGTCTCCATTTGATAGACAAGGAAACCTAGACACAAAGAAGTTCATTGGCTCAAGGCTGCACAGCTCATAACTAGCAGAACTGGGGCCAAAGCCACGGGAGACGAGAATCTAAACATTAGCTGAAGATCTATCAGCTTCTCTCCTTCTGAAGAAAGCGAATTCTTTCCCCTTGTTAAGTTCTTCATTCTCAGCTTTCAATGGCCACCACCACCAGGCCTATCTCTGCAGCCCTCAAGATTTACAAGTATGAGTCATTTCTATTCTCTCTTTGCTTGCCCTTCAGGTGTCCTGGTGGTACAGTGCTTACCATGGTGGCTGCTAACAGAAAGGTCAATGGTTTGAGTCCACAAGCCACACCATGGGAGACAGATCTCCTTCCTAAAGATTTACGTCCTCAGAAAGCTGGTGGAGGGGCTCCGGGAGTCAGAACAGACTCAGCAGCACTGAGCTTTCAGTGAGGGTTTTTTTTCCTCCCTTGTCATTCCATTAATTCTCAAATCCTGATGACTTCTGCTCTGTCATGCTAGAATTTCTGCACCCATCTTTCCGTCCAGCCATCTTCCATTCTCACCTGCATGGCTACACCCTTAGCTCATTCTCACCTCCTGCCTCTGCTCAGCCCCAGGTTCACACCTGAAGCTCCCACACTTTCTTCTCATCCGTGATAACAAATCTACGCTCAATTCCTAACTTAAGTCTCTCATCCTGCAACTAGATCCTTCATGGCAGACAAGCCACGCACATCTCCTCCGTATTCTCAAGTCTGAGCTTGCACCGGCATTTTCTTTTCTGAAGAGCTCACTTTCTTTTTTTTTTAACCCCCGTCTAGCCTCAGCTGAAAATCACCAACCCCTAAAAAGTCTTTTGCTTAATATGTACTGTTCACAAATGCCTCCACTCCTGTCTCTTTTCTAATGTCTGAGGATATCACAAAAATCGTACCTAAAGTGACCCTCCTTATCTAGGTCACCCTCTGCTTTCCTTCTACAAACTCCCCTCCTCCACTGAAAGCCAAGTCCTTTCTGTAATAGGCTCCTATTGATTTCATAATGCGGTGGTGGCCTCCGAGTTCTGTTAGAAACGAATGAGTCCACCCAGCAACTGTTCATAAGAGTCCGTACTGTGACACCGAAGTGGTGGGGGAAAGCCCTTTGCAAAGAGTACCATGCCTTATAATCACATGCCAGACTTTTTAATCATGCATAAGCTTGCCTTGAAGAAGGTCCAGTCACTCCACTCCTAAGTAGCTATGCAAAGGAACTAAAAGCAGAGGCTCAGACACGGGTACACCTGTGTGCACTGTAATACTGTTCAGCTGTTGAACTGCCAGAAGTTGGAAACAACCCAAGCATCCACCGACAGATGAGCAGATAAGCAGGCTAGCGTGGGTCCATACGACAGGATATTATTAGAGAAATTACATTCTGAAAAACGCTACACCATGGACTATAGAAGAACATTTGAATGAACCATCTACTATGAAAGATTTAGAATGGGCAAAAGTGGTAAGAAACCAAAGAGGCTTAGTGGGTACAGAGGGATGGGAAAGGGGGAAAATAGAGAATCACTGCAAAACAAAAACACAGTGGATGCAACTGACTTTAAACCAAGACCAAAACTGGAGTGTTTTCATCATTATAAGCAAAGGAAAAGGAGGAGGCGGCCAGAGCTGAGGAGTCCAGAGGGAGCAGCAGCCTGTCATGTGGCCCTTGTGCTGAGAAATCCTCCTCTTGTCAAGTTGGTGCACTTTGGATGCTGCGGCAGTAACTTTACATCTGTATTTCTTTTTATTCAATTCACCTATGATCAAGATGAACTTCAAAAAAGCAAACAATAGGAAGTGGGTGGAAGTGTGTGTGTGTGTGTGTGTGTGTGTTTAGGGAGCTCTAGCGGCCTAGTTGGGCACTTGTCCAACCAAAGGTATGCAGTTAAAATTCACCAATTGTTCTGTGGGAGAGATGGGTAATCTCATCCACGTGATTTACTGCCTCTGAAAACCCAATGGAGGGTCAGCTAGGACTGGTTCCGACTTGATGGTACACAACAATGTGTGTGTATTTTATATACAAAAATAGATATCTCTTATGTATAATTACATATTATACATATTACATATTATGTAATATGTAATATATATTGTTGTTGTTGTTATGTGCCGTCGAGTCGCCTGCAACTCATAGCGACCCTATGTACAACAGCCCTAAACTCCGCTCTGTCCTGTGCCAATCACAATGTCTCTGACACACCCATCCCGATTACCC